>NC_029790.2:5664340-5671911 GCF_000816755.2 Arachis ipaensis | reverse complement strand
GACGGTGGCAGTTGTTCTGGTAGCTTACTTGTGTGGTTCGAGGTTGAAAGGCGGGGTTGATGATGATGAGTACGAGGCCATTCCCATTGAAAACGCAGTGGGACCGGAGAGTTTTGCCTTCGACCCTCGCGGTGGTGGCCCTTACACCGGCGTCTCCGATGGTAGAATAATCAAATGGGACCCTACTCTTAACCGCTGGCTCAACTTTGCCCTCACCTTTTCTCCCACCAGGTACAAATGCCATCAACAATTCTTTATGCTCTATAATTTTTATTTTATTTTTTTAGCGAGTAATAATTATCTCGAAAGGACAACGAGGTTTTAAGAAAAAAAAAAAACATCCAATTTGATTTTTGATTTTTTTTGGATTAATTAGTTCTAGTGCCAAAAAAATAACATTAACTTTTTTTTGATAGTCTCATTGTCTTTTTGAAATAATTGTCAATGCTTGAATTAGAATTTTTTTTATTAAAAATGTCGTTGTCTTTTAAAGTAATCGTTTGTAATCGTCACAGGCTGTTTTGAATTTTTTTTTCTTTTTTAGTTTAATTTTAATGATCGCTCATAGTATAAAATCCTTATGACAAGTAATTACTTTTATTAGTATGCAAATGTAATAATGTAATATATAAAAAAGAACTTTTTTACAAAGAGGGGCTAATAAAATTTATTATTTTGGACTAGTAATTAATTAGTAATATTTAAAAATTAAAATAGTAAAAAATTATTTTTTTATAACAAATTTTTTGTTTTTTAATTAATTAGCTTTAATTGACTATCTTTTTAGTTGATTTTCTAGCGGCACAACTCGTATATTATTGAATTTTTCTAATTTTTACTTGCTTCTTAATAATAATTAATCTCAAGTAAATATGTTAGGGTCAGTTTGACAGTGTGAGAAATTAATTAAAGTAGTAATAATTTTTTACTCATTAATGTAAAATACTGAAATATAAATATACGTAAAAATAAATTAAATTATATATATTTATATATAAATATATAAATAATTAATTTTAGTAATTGATTTTAGATATAATAATATTTTTGTTTCTAAAAGTATGGTTAGCCTTAATCATGTAAGTGAAAGGAAATACGTGGCGCATTGGTTTCCCCTGAAGGAAAACTTTAGGCTAAGTTGACGTGTGGTATGAGGAAGCTAAGTATGATGCGCATACCAAGACGCAATTAAGTTATAGATAAGATACGCAATTAAGCTATGGTGATGCAGTTGAGACTTGAGACTTGAGACTTGAGATGTTTTGTTGGTTGCAAACGAAGAAAGGGATGGAGAGTGTTTTCTCTTTCCTTAAATTATTAGATTTGTTAGCTTTCACTTTCTTGCCTATTCTTTGCTTATTAAACTTGGGACATGCATGGCCGTTACTGTTACCGTTAATAACTCCGCAACTGCATGTTGCAACAACCTTATCACTCACTTCATTCTCCTCACTCATACTATACACAACATTTAGAATTAACATTGAAACGTGTGCTTTTTATATAACTTATTTTTTATTTAAAATTTACTATAAGGGGCAAAGATGATGATGAAGAATCTGAATCCGAGGAGTGTGGAGGATCAATTGAGGAGCAGAAGAAGAAAGAACACATTTGTGGGAGGCCACTTGGTTTATGCTTCAGCAACCACACCGGTGAGCTTTATGTTGCTGATGCATACAAGGGTCTCCTTGTTGTTGGGCCTCATGGTGGCGCTGCCTCTTCACTCATCACTTCCACCTTCACCAACAGTTTGGATATTGATCAAACAACTGGACTAGTCTACTTCACTACCAGCAGTTCAATATACCATAGAAGGTAACACTAACTTACCACATTTACTAGTATTCAAAAGTTTATCGATGTTTGTGACAGTTACAAACAAGAGATTAAACTGGAATGCTAAAAAAATCGTAATAATAAAGACATAATATTCTATATAATAATTGTAATGAAAATTAATTGATCCTAATATATTATGAGAGTGACATGCTAACAAAATTGCAGGAATTATGTATCTTTGATACTAAGCAAGGACAGAACAGGTAGGCTAATGAAATATGACCCACAAAGCAAAGAATTAACACTTGTCCTAAACAATCTGGCATTTGCAAATGGTGTAGCATTAAGCAAAGATGGTGACTATATTTTAATAGTAGAGACTACAAACTGCAGAGTACTCAAGTATTGGCTAAGCACACCAAAGGCTGGAACATTGGAACACTTTGCAGATCTTCCAAGTTTCCCAGACAACATCAAACGTAGTCCAAGAGGGGGATTCTGGGTTGGAATTCACTCAAGAAGGCAGAGACTTATAGAATGGATTCTGTCATATGATTGGATTGGAAAAGTACTAGTTAAGGTTCCTTTGGACATTACAAGGATATATTCATATTTGGCTAAGTTGAAAGGGAGTAGTGGAATTGTAATTAGGCTAAGTGAGGAGGGTGATGTGTTGGAAGTTGTTGAAGGTTTGGTTGGGAATTCTATTAGTGAGGTGGAGGAAAAAGATGGGGTCTTATGGGTGGGTTCCATAGATACACCCTTTGCTGGAAAGTACAAAAGGATAGTAAAGTGAAAAGGGATATAAGATTTTGTTCTTTTACATTGAATCTTGCTGACAAGTATTATTATATAGGAAAAGAAAGTGAGAACAAGTCATATGCAGGGAACTCTGAAGTTCAAAGTGACTCAAAAAAGTCCAAGTTATTATGACATTGGAATCTTCTTTGTAAACAAAGAATCTATATTTCTCTTGGACAATGACGGCCATGGCCCCCAAATATTTTATAAAAGCATTAGTAACATGTAGATAAAAAGTGAAACTAATTCAATTAATTAGTTAGTATTATGTTCTTCCAGCAACAATTACTTGTGCTCAATTCTCATGTTTTACCAGGAAAATGCTGGAATGGACTTAACAACTTAATAAATTCATATTTAATACTAACATAATCTAATTATTACCCATCACTTTGATGAAAAAGAACTAATTAAATATAACAGAAAATGTCTACGTCCATATAATTTTTTCATCCAAGCTATTCAAGTAACTTCAATCAGACGCGCCTCTCCAACCCCCTTACGCGTTTATTATACACGCACCTCATATAACGTAAATTTTGTTCTCTTCTCGCGTTTTCGTTCTTCAACCAAATTCCTCTGTTCGCATTTTTCTTCTCTGCTCGCATTCTTCATTATTGATCTGCATTGAATTCAATGTAATAAGCTCCGTCGTTTTTCTTCTTCTTCGTTTTCTACTTCGATCTACACTTCTGAATGAAAACAATGAATAATTCAACTTCAAATCAGTCGAATGAGACTATTACGTTGAGACAGCTAGGAAATGATTGCTACATGCTATCACAATAATCTTAAATACTGAATAAAGTAAAAGGAGGCCACCGAACCGAACAATGCTCATGGAACAAGAATAGTATTTCTCCTCCTCTTCCTCCTCCTCCTTCTTTCAAATTCGTGCACATAGGTTCTTATTCTGCTTCTGCTTCTGCTTCTACTTTTTCACCAACAACACCAACATTTTGCTCGGTTAAGTGGAGTTGCTCATTTTGATTCACTTGATTGTTAATGTATTCAGTTGAGTCCTTGTGCATGCAGAAATATTTTTCTTACTGATTGAATGTTTATCACGTTTTATTCAACACATGATTGTTGTTCGGTTCAATGGTGTTGGTTATTTCGGTTCACCTGATTGTTATGTGTTCAGTTGACTTCTTTTGCATGGAAAAATGCTATTTTTGATGATTGAATGTTTATGACGTTTTATTCAGCACATAAATGTTGTTTAGTTTAGTGGAGTTGCTCATTTTGATTTACTTGATTGTCAGTGTATTTAATTGAGTCCTTGTGCATGTAAAAATATTTTTCTTTGATGATTAAATGTTTATGACGTTTTATTCAGCACATGAATGATGTTCGGTTCAGTGGAGTTGGCCATTTCGGTTCATTTCTGTTCTGCACAATTTAAAACTCTTCCTCCTCACCTTCTACTGCTTCTTCACCAGAGAGAGAGAAAGAGAAAAAGGCAAAAAAAAAATACAGTAGCAATAACAACAAAAGAAAAAAGATAAAGAGAAAACAGGTGAAGAAGAAGGAACGCGAAAAAGAAGGAGGAGAATGAGGAGGAGGAGAAAGGCGAATCTTTGTTGCTGTTTTTGTTCGTTTCTGGTTGTTCCTTGCCAAATCTTCCCGCGATTCTTCTCCAGTTGTGGTTTTCGCAAAAAACGTGACTGAAGTTTGAGTGATTTTAAGAGAGATTCGAAGAGAATGAGCGGTTTTGTACTGGGGAAGAAGTAACGTTTTTTCATAATAAGCGTGAAGTTACGAGAGTTTTCCAGCACGTATTTTCACTCGTCATTAATGTGCTCTATTTGGACTTAGGCCAACTTGATTATATGGTTACATGATGTGTAGCGCGCCCACAGTTTAATTGTATTCGTATAAACTAATAGAAAATTTGTAAGTCTTTAATAAATTGGATAACCTTTTATCTATTTTTTTTGTCATCCTAATAACAAACTTAAAAATAATTAATATAAATAATATTATGTAATTTTATCTTAAACTTTTTGCTCCCCTAATAATTTTGTTCAAGCTCCGTCATTGGGTATGACATTAATATTTACAAGTTATTTGATGTCAAATAAATTGTTAAAGGCGTAAACATGACAACAACATCTATTAGTAAATACTTATTTCTTGTACACAGGAAGAATTAAATATCTTTTTAAGATAATTAATCACTTTTTTTTTTACGATATTCTCTTATTTTGCATATTAAAAATTAATCTATTGTAGATTTGATGTTTATTTATAGGCTTATTATTAGTTAATAAATTGCTAAAGTAAAATTTAAACATTCAAAACTTAAAAAGTAAATAAATGAGCTCACTGCTACACGAACCCAATTAGTTCAATTAATCACTTTATTTAAGAGTTAGAACAGATTTACCTTATCTTGGGCTGAATTGTGATGGATTATTAATGAATAAGAATCCAAGGACCAATTACATAGGAAAACTCTCACGCCAACATTGGATGGACAACATAGGATTTGGTACTATAAAAACTAAAAAGAGTCAATCAGTTAACTCACTCAATGTCCAAAAATAAATACAAATTAATTCTCTCCAGTATTTTGGGCTTTTCTTCATTTTGTAAACAAAAACTTGCTCAACAGTCTTTTGGGCTTTTCCCCATTTATAACCAAAAACGATCCTCACGAGTCTAAATTGACCAAAGGCCAAAAAAAAAGTCTAAATTGACCAAAAAAAAAAACATGTCACCATATATATAAATTTTTAAGTAATTCTCTTAAGTATCTTCGTACTTTTTAAAGGGTTCACATCCTCTAAAATTTGAATTTCACTTTAGAGAGTAAAGTGTGATCTCTCACCATTTATTTTATAGGTAAGACCAAGAATAAATATGAAAGAGAAACTATTCAAGGGTAGAAGATCACACTTTACTCTCTAAAATGAAATTCAAACTTTAGAGAATCCAAATCTATTTTTAAATACCAAAGTTAAATCATTGAATGCCAAAAGAATGTAAAAATTATGAGATCTAACATAAGTAAATCCTACAAGCTTCATGGTGAACTCTCTACTCGTTGAAAGGCTAAGCAAAATGTAGTAGTCATGAGCTTAATCCAAATCACTATCATTATCTGAATTAAGTTTGATTTTTAGCGCCACCGTTTCTGTTGGTGCGCCAAGAGGTAGACCTTCCACCACCACATATATTTTTGGTGTTATAGTCAATGGCCTATTTAAGCCACAGAAGTTCCTGTATTTTCAAGGCACATTTGAAATCGAACAAATAAAGACAGACCAAGGCACAATAATCTAAATAATAAAAGAAGTAGATGAATTAATAAATGATCATTTAATTAATGTGTGTTCTTTTATGGTGTTGACAAATAAATATATATGATCCATATTCCATAATGGTAATAACGTGATATGCTAAGTACTAAAGTAGTTTTTATTTGATATCCATATAAGTTAACAAATTTTATCATAGGTTTATATATTTAAAACTAAATTAACAGGGTTTAACAAATTGGTATTACAATTACAAGTCTTGTCCAAAAGGGAAGAGTTGGGACTAAACTTGGGAACCTAATGTGTTTGAATTGATTTTAGGGTTAATATGTTTAAAAAAAAAAATCAAATGGATCAATACCTATTCGTTTTATTCGAATTCACTTAATTAGTAAATTATTCGAATAAAATCAAAATAGTCTATTTTTAAATGAGTCTGTTAGAGATATAACTATTAATGTTATTTTCTTCTATCAACTTAAGTTTTTGGAATGAGTGATTTCATGATATGATATCAAAAACTTTCTCCTATAAGCTTAAACTTTTGAGATGAGTGGTTTCATGATAGAGTCGTAGTCATCTTTTTACTGACTGGACTCGTCTCTTTTTACGAGCAAATTAACTCATGCGTCCGCAACTCATTTTGACAACCCTAACCATGAATGATATTTTTTATCTTAAAAAAAAGGGAGGGGGGTGGGTGTAATTATACACATAATAACGCGGCAAAAGTAGTCCCACTAATTTGTGTTCAAAAATATGATATGCAAAATCGATAAACATTTTAGTAGCCAAAATAATTGTGATTCAGATTTGTTGGGCCCTCCTGGGTTTGTGTTCAAAGGGCCCACCATTCAAGTTTTTGTGGACGAAAACGGAATAACCACAAAATATTTTCACATCCCACGCCCCAGCTATCTATAAACATTACACAGTGCTTTCTTTCTTTTTGTGGTCCATTATGTGAAGAAATATGGTTATTGGTTCTTTTTTCTCTTTTCAGTTCAGTGCGACAGTGCCACTACCAAGCTAGTGTAATCAAACTTCCACAACACTTCTACCATTTCAACCCAGCTTTTGAATTGAGCATTGCATGAAGAATCTTTATTATTTATATCACAACATACCAATAAAACTTTATATAGTCTTTTTAAAAATTGATAAAAGCATATAGAAAGAAAGAAATTTATATTATATCCATTGTACATATCAAGAAAACTGGATAAAATAATTATTGTAAAAGTTAAGGCTCTATCTGATGCACAATAAAACATTCCAATCCTCATACATGCCATACTCTCATAAATTGCCTTACATGTTTGAAGCGTTACTCTCGCCCCATAAACAATCATTGCTTTCCTTTCAATTCATGAAGAAAAAACACCAAGTTGCTGACACATAAATTTATGTGATAGAGAATATAATATATTCCTTAAGAAAAACAAAATTAACAACACGTGTCCAAGAAAAAGACGTTGGTGGCCTTAACGTGTCTTTGAGGTTGAGGGCTTTGAGGAACAACAAATGAATCAGATGCCATTTCATGTATTCTTCTTATTAGGGACCCCACTTGCTTTCCCTTCGATGATTTTGAAGACTCCTTAACCATATGCTCCTTCAAATATCGTGAAAATTTAACTATCAACGGAATACTTTTTTGAGCTATTGTATCTGTATACTTGTATACCGGATACATTTTGAATATAATATTTATTTATATTGTTT
>NC_029790.2:5661255-5664234 GCF_000816755.2 Arachis ipaensis | reverse complement strand
ATTATTGAAAAAATTTTTGGTCAAACAAACTAAAATATATATTATTTTCATTAAAAAAATGTATAAATGTAAACAAAAAAACAAAAGAAAGTATCATTTAATTAACATCTTTAAAAAAAGTCTCTATATTATTATATGAAGCATCAACCATTAGATTAATATATGCAACCGGCTTTCATGTGTCTTTCCTAATATTTCATGTTCTGTTTATCTGTTAGATGCTTGCCCAGAAATTTTATAAGTGAGCCAATTAAATATAAAATATAACAAAAAATTAATAAAATATGATTTGTAGTATATATATTAAAAGAGTAATTATATTATATAAAAGTTAATGTTCAACTACATATTTTAAGATTTTGATATTTTTAAACTTGCTCGACGATGCTTCATAGAACTAAAATCATCAATTATCATCTCTGAAGTGAACAAGTTGTGTCACAGGTTGTTCAATAATATTTTAAACATTACTCAAAGAATCCGAAGCTGAATTTTATTCATCATATATTCTCTCTTTTCTCTTGAAAAATGAGTGAATTGTTTTCATCTTTGACATTTTTAACTTAACTTGAACTATCTAATAAAAAAACAAAAATAATTGCATATATGTTATTTTCTTAAAAAAAATATTAAACCTATTGAGCAATAACAAATAACTTTAGAAACACAAATATATAAAAACCAAAAATAAAATTATTGATTTACCTTATTATTTTTTTATTCCAAGTCTCACCCAAAAATAATTCTATTGAGTTTTGCCTTCACTTCAATCTTTGAACATTGTCTATTATAAAAAAAAATAAATTAATTATTTTAAATAAATAATGTAAATAATACTTGACATTATTATTAACTTTAAAAAAATTGAAATATATCTCTTTGAATCTTTGTTGTGTATTCAATGGTTAATATTTTGCTGTTTACTTCTCTTCAATGGTTTTTCTTCATATATCTTGTTTTGGTATGGAAAGAAAATTAGAATGAGAAGAGTAGAAAAGTGGTGCTGATGCCTCTGATGATTTGAAAAAAATATTTGAAAAATATACTAGTATTACTTTAATTAATAATATGGACTTGAATTAGTATAATAGAACAATTTTTATTAATTATTAGAATGAACTATTTGTTAACAAGAACAACAATAATTCAAATATCCAATACATAATATAGTTTTTAGTTATTTTAATTTATAAAATTTTATAATTTATATTTTTTTCTAATATTATATATAAAAAAATTAATATTATTAATTATTACTATTTACTATTTTTTTTAAAAATTTGGGCACCATAGCTAGCTTAGGCCCCGTGGATCCGCCATTGCTTGCGGGGTCCCTTTGTTTCCATTATTGTTGTTTCGTGTCATGTGTGTTTCATTCTCTTTTGATATTAGGTATCTCCCATTTCATAATTCATACACATCTATCACTTGCTAATACAAATAAAGAATAAAAATACTATTTGTATCCATAAAAAGATACAAATACTAATAAATGTATTTATATAAGAATAAACAATAATGTTAGAGAATTAAGATGGTTCTAGTCAACCAAATGTCTCTCGATAAATCCAAAATTTGTATGTGGAGTGTGCTTATGCTAAACATTATGATGTTTCTTTTCTTTGTAAATTAGATGGTTCTGAATCTACTTTTTGATTTATCATGTTTTAGGTATTTGGAGAGAGAAGGAGAATGAAGAGACGGAAGCTAATTGAATCAGTTTCCGTGATTCACGTTGCAGTGATACTGAACGTATCGCCTCCTAATTTGAATGTGGTGAAACATTTAATAACCAATATTTTAAATCATAAATAAATAAAACTAATTACTATATTTATAATTAATTAAGTTGTTCTATTCTTGGCTGATTTGGAGTTGATTCCATCTACTTTGCAGGTTGATTCGGCGTCGGAAGGCTAATTTGGAGATGAATCGCAACAATCCACTCTAAGTTGCTGCGGTTTGTGACTTCGCAAGAAGTTCGGCGCAGGCATTCGCCGCGTCTGTTGTAGTGCGTGTACCAAGAGTATCCTAACAGGCTAATTACGTAACTAACGTCTAGGTACTCTTGGCACACAGAAATCATATTCAATGGTTACAATTATCGTTTTATTCTTATATGGATACATTTGTCAGCGTCGATATCTTTTAGAGATACAAATAATAATTTATTCAATAAAATTAAAATTAAAACGAAGGAAGCTAAGAAAACCCTCTTCTACAAGCAAGAATATGGGAATTCATTTCCTTCAATATAAATGTTGACCAATCCAATAATAATAAAGGGCCAAGCATAGATTACTTAAATTTTGTGGTACTAGCATGTGATTGTTACTTTTTCTAACAATCTGATTCAGTTATTATATATGTGACATGTGAGGGAGGTTCAACTTTTATAAAAATTCCAGGGAAAGTGTGCGTAATTTTCCCTTCAACTTTATGCAAATACAAATCTTGATACACATTCATTGCGTAACAATTTTAGTATCTCATGCATATCATATAACTTGACTAATACATTTTTATTTTTTATTTTATGATATGGTCCTATATATATTATTCACGTCTATCCCCTCACAGTTCACACTAGCAAACTACATACTTCTTATGACACAATTTATTAACAACAAATTTTTTTCTTTCCAACTGCGCCGGCTAGATGCGGTCAACGGTCAACCTGCTAGTTACCGTAATAAAAGGTTTCTATAGGGGAATAGATCATCAATACAATAAAAACATACATGCACAATTCACCAATTCCTGAACCCATAAAAGATCAAATGCATGGGAAACTTTTTATACACATCAGTTCTAATTAATGCTCATTTGATACTAAATATATATAAAAAATATTATATGTACATAAAAAATATATTATCAAATTAATTATTATGTATATATATAAATATATTTTTTAATTTATTTTTAATATATATATTTTATAAATAATTAATTTTTAATATATATATATATAGCAGA
>NC_029790.2:5645902-5661114 GCF_000816755.2 Arachis ipaensis | reverse complement strand
AAAAAAAACAGTAGAGGGAAGAAATAGTAATACTAGAGAAGGGAGAGGGGCATTTGTGGAAGATGAGTTTGTGTGTTGTGAGAGAATAAGAGGGCTCCGATTTCGGTTGTGTGTGGTGTTTAAGAAATGAGAAGTGAGAAGTGAGAAGTGAGAAGTGAGAGTGAGCGAGGAAGGAAGAAGAAAGTGGTGAAGGTCATTTTGGGAATGTGAGTTTGTTCCATTCAAATGATGCCGCTAACAAAGCTTCTCTCAAGAACCGTCTCTTATGGCAGACCATTCGCCATGGCTGCAAAAGCCCTTCAACATTGCCGCTACTCTTCTGCGGCGGCGCAAGTTGCAGAATCAGAAACAGAAGCACTCAAGGACTACGCAGATTACAGGAGGTCCCTTTATGGCCACATCACTCACAAGGCGCTTCTTGTTGATGCTGTTGGCACTCTTGTTCTCCCTTCTCAGCCCATGGCCGAGGTACGCTCTCTAATTCTTTCTTTCTTTCTCCTTCTTTCTGCAAAATTTATAATTCTTAACCAATTTAGGGTTTGTTACGCAGATATATAGGACAATTGGGGAGAAATATGGAGTGGAGTACTCTGAGGATGAAATATTGCATAGATACAGAAGAGCTTATAGTCAACCTTGGGGCAAATCTCGTCTCAGGTTGCTTCTTTTTTATTTTTCTTTGCGCTTTATCTTGTTGATATCTATCAAACTATTTGTAGATAGGTACAGCCATATAAATGAATAATATATCTGTAACATGCTATAATAGGTTCTTTTGGGTTTGAAGCATGACCCTTTGCCAAGGATGTTTTAGACCTTTGGATCATACAGGTTTTGATATTGATGGAATCATTTATCTCAAAAACTTAAGTTGATAAGTAGTAAGATATGAAGGGTTATATCTCTAATAATTTCACTCTGTTTTAATTGAAAATGAATAAGTAGTTAGTTAGACATATTGTTGTCATCTTTTGTAAAATTAAAACTCTTTTCTTTTCTATCTTCCAACATTGCAGATATGTTAATGATGGTAGGCCATTCTGGCAATACATAGTTAGCTATTCCACCGGCTGTTCGGATTCTCAATACTTTGAAGAACTTTATAACTACTATATGACAGACAAGGTGGGTTTTTACAGTTAACTTCCTTTAAATTTTATGGTGTGTATATATTTGGGTATGGTTTTGATAACCTTTTGGCATACTTCATCTATAGGCATGGCATCTTTGTGATCCTGAAGCAGAAAAAGTGTTTAATGCTCTTAGAAAATCTGGTGTCAAATTGGCTATTGTATCGAATTTCGACACTCGACTGAGACCTGTCCTGCGGGCATTGAATTGTGAAAATTGGTTTGATGCAGTAGCAGTATCTGCCGAGGTAATCAGATGGTCGTTATTGTTGCCTGTATCAAATTTCTCTTGAAATTTATTTATATTGTCAATTTGTTAACTAATTTTCAAACACATATTTGGCTCCATTTGAGTGATACATGTAGTTAATTGAAGTTTTCATGAATACTTTCTTCTTTTATAATATTATTGATTTAAGGAGTTGGTTTATGCCTCTTTCAAATAGGTTGCAGCTGAGAAGCCAAATCCAACCATATTTCTTAAAGCATGTGAACTACTGGGCGTAAACCCCGAGGATGCTGTTCATGTTGGCGATGATCGTAGAAATGATGTCTGGGGTGCAAGAGATGCAGGCTGCGATGCTTGGCTTTGGGGAAGTGATGTTCACTCCTTTAAAGAGGTATCTTAACATCTTCATCCAACCTACAACATCTAATTTCTTTTTGAAATAGCATGAAAACTTTATGTGGAGAATAGGTGAGTAGATAACTTTGAGAGAATCAAACAAGATACCTATCATCATCTTTAGGATTAGGGAGTTTCTGTTCGGTTGGGAGTTTGATCCCACATTCCTACCAATGCCAATATCATTCTCGCATTCTTCTCTGATTCCTATTGAATTCCCAATAGAGGAGAGGTATCCGGCATTAATAGTGAGTGCTCTGTAAGCACCTGATGATCCATATGCACCTGCAAAAGAAAAGGGTATATGATCCAATGTGGCAGCTTGCAACTTTGTGTTATTAGCATGATCCAAAAATGAATACTTTATTTATACGGATAATGCTTCCGCTGTTTTCAACATTGTTATCACCTTCTCATCGTGTTTTTAAAATTATTTTTTATTTTTCAAAAGAAATTGACAAATTTTAATAAGGTCCTTATGCATAAAAGAATGACTAGAATGAATATTTTGCGGATGCAGGTAGCTCAGAGGATTGGAGTGCAGGTCTGAAAAGTAATCTCCTTGCAATAAGTTGAAGAATGTTATACATATGTAGAGTCTTTTAGGGTTGAGATATAAGGGTGTAAATGTTCTGCTCTTTTTATCAATGTGTGTATAATAATGTATGTAAAAAACTAAAAAAGAGATGATCCTGTTAACTCAGTGAAATCCAGAAATTAGTGTAGGGTAAGTTAAAAGCATATTTGTGTTCACTTTTGACATTGCAATTCAAATGCGTTTGGACATAAACTTCTCTAAGAATATTTTAGTTTTTATTTTAAACTGTCAAAACTTAAAAAGGGGACTCATATGTCTCACAATATGAAAATTTAGGAACTAATAAACAAAGATCATAAGCAAAACTGGTCACCCAAAAGAAAAATAAAAATAAAAATTAAGTACTCTAAAATTTCCTACTTATGCATGATTCTTGTAAAAGGCCTCAATTATGCATTGGTAGCCTGCAAAATAACATGAAATTTGAAACATTAAATTGCATCATCTGAGGAATGTATTTAAAAACTAAATATCCGAATGCGGGTGCCTTTTTCCAACGGGGCACAATGTATACAAGATTAGAATTTTCTCATATTTGTTTGAATATAATTATGTTAGATTTGTATTAAATAAAATAACCAAACTAGAAGCCTGCCATTTTTGGTGAACTAGATTCAGCTTACTATATAAAAATGTTAGAGGAATGTATTTTTCAATTAAACTGAAAAAAGATAGATAGCTCATAGACCATAGTTATTAGAACTGAATCAAACCGGCTGATTCGGTCGAAAAATTGATGAATTGCAGAATTAGTAGTCTGATCGGTTCGGTTCGTACTTAAAACCATATTTACAGTTGATCCGATCAACGGTGGTCAAATTCGTTGAAAACCAGCCAATTCGTGTTTAGGACCATTGTTTGCCCGCTCGGGTGCATAAATTAAACTAAAAAATGTTGGCTTTAAGGTTCAAACAGGGGACATTGTGGATGACATGCTCCCTCTCTTAAGGCCTTACTACTCTACCAACATGTTTCTTATTATTATGTGACAAAAGATAATTATATAGTAATTTTGAACAAATTTTATTTTTACTTTTATCTTTTAAATATGGATTCACATGGATACTAAACTTGATATATTGATTGTGTTATGTTTTTTTCTCTCTTGTTCATTTAAATTGAAAAAGTATTTTGTATTAGTGACTAATTTATTATCTCTTTTGCGTCATAAATTATATCTAAGAATTGATACTTGATACTTGATTGTTATTAATATATTTGTAAAAGCGTATATTTTAAGTTTTAAGTTTTAATTTTAAACAGAGAGCACAGAGAGCAAGAGAGGAGAAAGCTAAGGGAGAAGAGAGAGATCGGAAGGGAGAAAGCTAAGGGCCACCGCCGCTGCTCCTCGCCGTTGCCGCCGCTGCTGCTCCTGCTCTTCGTCATTCAGTCCTCGCCGCTCGCACTGCTACCCGCGTCCTTGCCGCTGCTCCACGACCCTCACTGCCCGCCGCTTCTTCTTCGTCTTCTGTGAACTGAATTTTTTGTGAAATTTCTGAATATTATGCTCTGTTAATGAATCTCTTCTTTTGATTTGGCTTGAATTTGAAATATTGTTGCTGCTGAGTTTTGATTGTTCTGATTTTTTGAGTTCTGATTTTCTGAGGTGGGGGTGGTGGTGGGTTCTGGTGTTAATGATGATGGTGGGTGGTGGTGGTGGGTTCTGTTTTGAGTTTTGTTGTTCTTTTGACGATGATGATGATGATCATGATGATAATGGTGGTGGTGGTGGGTTATGGGTTTAGGCTTCTGTTATGCTTGCTTCTGCTGAGTTTGGTTGATTTTGAGGTGAAGGGGGAAGGGTATTTTCATCCGAAGGACGATTTTAAAACAAACTGAAATTTTGGGGACCATTTTATAGCAAAAAAAATGTTGGGGACGAAATCGATTTTCGGCCTCTACGTTGGGGACCAAAATCATAGTTAACCCTTAAGACAATGATTATTAACTATATTCAGAAAGATAGTTGAAATCGTTGTTTTGACGCGGTAAAATAGCGATTTTAGTGTTATATAAAATGAAAATTTTAAAAATCATATTAAATTATTAGTCATGTTAAAATAATAATTTTAATTGTTTAAAATAATGTTTATAACTGTCATTTTAATTGAATTAAAATGACATTTTTATAATTTTAGAATTACTACTCATCGTGATACCTCTTAAATGGTCATCAACTCATCATTACATTTTCATAATAATTATAAAATTTTAAAATCTCATAACAACAAGAAATTAGAAGTCATAAACCATAAATAAAAGATCAATTATAACATATAATTTTACTTCGTACATAATCATAAAAAATCCAAAGTTCAAAAACATTAAAAAAACAAATATAGCGTACGGTTTTCAATTTATACAAATATTAACATATGGTTTTAATATATAACTAATATTTTTACCCGTAATATTATTATCGGAATATAAATTTTTTAAAATTACGGTCTACTTTGTTCTGACATTATAGATTATGTATGGCACAGAAGATTTATAAAATCAAACTACTTTTATAAAAAAAAGTCATAAGTTGATAAAAGTCTTTGCCTAAGATCAGAAGACCAAAGTATCTGTAGATAAAAAATTAAATAATAAGACTTTTAGTTATTATTTTTATATGAAAAAGTCTAATTTTTTATTAATAATTAATTTTAACATTCGTTATCTAAAATTTAAAATAATTTAACATATATATTTTTACATTTAATTAGGTGTTAATTATTAAGTTTGTTGCACAAATAAAAATAATTAATTTTTATATTTGCTATTTAAAAATAATATTTTTTCTCTCTATGTATATAAAAATATAATTAGATATTAGCATAAAAAAATTATACCGATAGTTATAAAATTAACTCAAAAATAATTTTTTTTTAAAATAATGAATCTTGATTCTAACTTTTAATTATAATATTAGTATTATCTCAAAATTATATGTAATAAATATTTGAAAGAAGAGAAATGAAAATATAGATAAAAAAGATAAGCGGTGAAATTTTAAAACTAAATAAAAAACTAAAAAATTATGTATATAATAACAATAACAATAATATTTTTATTTAAATTATATTATTTTGTTAATTTTATTTTCTGTAGAAGAAAAAGATAGAAAAATAGAGAATGAGAAAAAAGAGAGAGAAAGATAAAGATGAAGAATGAGAGTAAGAGTGAGAGTTTGTTAATTTTTGAAGAAAAATTTTTATTTTAATTGTAAAAAAATATCGGATGACATATTTTGATTTGTCAAATTACTAATATAAAATATAAGTTATATATAGAGTAAAAATAGTAGAGAGAAATAGAAAAATGGAGGTAGATGAGAGAATTTAGGAAGGAAATTTATTAATTTTAAAAAAAAATATTTTCTCTCAATTTTAATAAAAGAGTATCATGTGACACATTTGATTATTAAATTAGATAGTAATACATGATACATAATATAAGTATATTTCAATTTTAATTTTAATGCAATTATAGAATGTTATGCTACACATTTGAGCTAAGTCTCAGAGTGGTCCCTGAAGTTACACGCGTGCTTCATAGTAGTCCCTGAATTTAATAGTTACCCAAATTTGTCTCTCAAGTTAAACGCCGGGAATCAGTGGCGTTCTTCCGGCACATTCCCTCCAGCTGGCGTGATCGGAAAGCTGATCTGGATAACTTGGTGACATGCTGACGATGCTAACGGCTAGCTGAGGTGGATGAATAAAGTTTGTTGACTCAATCTGGTCCCTAATTCGAAGTTAAAACCCCTAATTTCCAAATTTAAAGATCAATCTCCAGTGCCTCTTCTTTTCTCTTCTGGTCTCATCCCTTGGATTCTCTTTAGCATCTTGATAGCCAGATGGCAATGGCTAGCGCCAGCAACGCAGCTGGGAGCTCGAACAACCCACGATCATTTGGAAGCATCATGAGAAGAATGAATAGGAACATAAATTCACGTTTGCCAAAATGGGGTGGATGCGGTTCGAGACAAGTATTGCGATGGTCAACGACGAATTCTAATCCAGGGAGACCGTTTGTGGGTTGCCCAAACTACAATGTAAGCGGTTGTTGTTGTTGTTTGCTGTAATTCTGGATATAAACTTGGTTGATTCTTTTACCTTGGTGCAGACTGTAGGCAAGAAGTGGTGTGTGTTGTTTCTATGGATTGATAAAATTCTTGAAGAAGATGTGATCACATGTGATGGTAGAACACACCCTTCAATCGACAATGAAGAATGGAAAATGAAGATTGCTTGGTGTAACAGCCCAGACCACCCGCTAGCACGATATTGTCCGCTTTGGCACACAAGGCCTCACGGTTTTGCCTTTGACGATAGGGATGATGGCCGAAGCCCCCCACACTCACTCGTCAAAACGCGTCATGCTAGGGAGAGGTATCCACACCCTTATAAGGCATGCTTCGTTCCCCTCTCCAACCGATGTGGGCCTTACAATCCACCCCCCTAAGGGAGTCCAATGCCCTCGCTGGCACATCGATCCGGGTTCTGGCTCTGATACCATCTGTAACAGCCCAGACCACCCGCTAGCACGATATTGTCCGCTTTGGCACACAAGGCCTCACGGTTTTGCCTTTGACGATAGGGATGATGGCCGAAGCCCCCCACACTCACTCGTCAAAATGCGTCATGCTAGGGAGAGGTATCCACACTCTTATAAGGCATGTTTCGTTCCCCTCTCCAACCGATGTGGGCCTTACACTTGGAAACTTGAAAAATTAGAGTCTGAAGTTAGGGTTCTAAAAGTGGGTGAAGTTTTGGTGTTTGTATTTATGCTGCTGATTACAGTAACTGTTCTTCTCTTAAAGTTAGATAGGAAATTTGGCCAATTGTATCTAGCAAGAAACAAATGACATGCATATGTTGTTTCTGTAGTTGTACCTGTCAGTTTGTTTGAAAGAAATGCAAATTAAAGTGTTTGAGACTACTGTGCTTGCATATTTTAGAAATTGGAGAAACAATATGAACTACCAATTTATTCATCCAAAATATAATTCTTGTCAACAAAATGGAAATTGACAGTGCTTGGAATGGATCTTAATTGCATATAAGAGAACAAAATAAAACAAAAAAGTTTGACACAGATCTCTTGAAGAAAGTCATAATTCATGTTTCATAATGTAGTGATTACATCCAAAATAAGGTATTATAAAGCCAGAACAATAGTCACCAAGTATATCAGAGTTGTCAAAACATAAGTCTCATAAGTTTTCAACACTAAAATCTCCAACATTGGGATTCTAATTAAAAAAGCATACACAGTAGATTACTTCACCCAAACAGACAAATAAATACACCATCTGTCCCTAAACATAATAATCTAAGTCATTAATTCTTGGTTCTGGGTGACTTGAATCCAGGATTAGGCACAAATCTCATTATGCTTGCTGGTTGATTGCTTGCTGTTTGAGTGCTTGCAGGCTGACTACTTGTTGGGAGAGGGTTTGAAGATGGAGTACTTGCAGATGGAGTGCTTGCAGATGGGGTGCTGGTTGGTTAGGTGGTAGCAGCTGGTGTGCTTGTTGATGGAGTGTTCTTTTCGGGTGTGGACAACTTTCTCTTAGAAGGCAGTTTGGTTGGCCGAACAAAAGGGGGTTGCACCTATGTATAAAACACGAAACATTTAAAGTGACTAAAAAAATTTAAAAGAGTAATATTACGAACCTGTTGCGAGTCATCAGTTTCTGACAAAACAGGCTGATTAAGATCAAGCTGAATCTCGACCTGATCCTGTGGCATAGGTGGGGCATCACCACCATTTACAGCAGCAGTTAGAGCAGAATTGTTGTCCTCACCTCCATTAGCATCAGTATCAGCAGTAGCTGCAGCAGCCACAGCAGCTGATTCTTCGTCAACGGCCCTCTTACAACAATTCCTCTTGGTGTGACCTGTTTCACCACAATAGCGACAATGTCCTTTTTTATAAACTCTTTTCATGGAGTTATTCTGCTTCTTGCCTCTACTTGGCTCCTCATCAGCATCCTTTCTTCTTTTCTTCTTCTTGAACTTTGGTGCTTGAAGTCTATTATGTGGTGATTTCTCCCACAGTGTCTGACCAGGAATTGGATTTATATGGAAGGTATAGGTGTTGTTGTATGCTTCCATGGTTAACCAGTGATGACAGGATTCATCTGACTTTTTACCAGTCCTGGCCAAAGCGGCATATGCATGCACACATGACATTCCTACACAGAACATCACAACCATACATAAACAAAATTTCAAATGCAAATCAAGAATAAAAAAATTAAAAAATATGCATAAAAAAATCATACCACTTAGTTGCCAAAAGTCACATGTGCATGATCTCTTACCCAAGTCCACAGCCATATTGGTAGGCCACCTATGAACTTCAAATATTTCATAATCTGCATCATTAGATCACATGGGAACCCAATTTTTTTATTATTTTCTTATCTTTTCCAACTTGCTTCGCTGTATTGGAGGTAGGATCCTGACGTTGTTCTTCAACTTCACCTTGTTTCTGGCTATAGATCTCATGGCATACATCCTGACCTCCTCCAACAGTGTGATAATAGGCTTGGCTCTAGGTTCTTTGATCTGTGAGTTGAAAACCTCACATGTATTATTGCAGATGTTGTCCATTTTAGGTGCACTGCTGAAGAATGCCCTGCTCCATGAGTTCTTTGGCCATTTGCATAGATAAGTCCATGCATCCTTATTTAGCTTCTCCAATTTTTCATCCCTTCGACGAATCCTTCTTGAGTCGTAGACCTTTCACACTCCTAAAGCAAACCTCTAAGCTGATTATCCTTCCACTATTTGTTGAAATTCCTCCATAAATGTCATACACAGAATATGTGATAAACATTTGGAAACACATCCTGAACTGCATGGATAAGACCTTGCATAACAAAAAATCCAGTACAAAAGTTTCAAATCGAGCCTCAAAAAAGTCCCTAATGTTCTATCAATGAACTCAGAGTGGTCCCTAAAGTTGTGTAAGTGACATCACATTGGCCTCTCAACAGAGTAAACAGATACTACTCCTATAAAGTAATCATCAACTATGCAGTATCCAATATATACAACAACTACTCAATTGTTCTAAATAGCAGTAAACAGATTTATTACTCAGCACACATATAAAACAGTAATCAACAATAAACAACAGTAAAGGGATTTACTACTCAGCAGTAATATCTAAGAATCACTACCATTAGTTAAGATATCTAGCAATAAACAACAACAATACCTTTTGCATGTCTGAAATAAAACACCAACCATGTTGTTTGTAATCACCCAAGTCTTGATGCAGTAATTCCAGAAACCATTGCCAATTCTCTATGTTTTTGATGAACACTATTGCATAAGCAATCACATAAATGTGATTGTTTGCGTCTTGACCAGTGGTAGAGAGAATTTGACCACCATGTTGTGTTTTTAGAAATGCTCCATCCAAGCCTATAAGTGGTCTGCAGCTAGCCTTGAACCCTCTTTTACACCCATCAAGGCAAATGTACATCCTATCAAAAGTTGGATCTTCATCAAGATTGGGATGAGGTCTAACACCAATACTAATAGTGGAGCTAGGATTAGTTTTCAGTAATGTTAACCCGTAATCTCTAACCATACCATACTGGGCAGCAGCATCTGCATACACTACGGCCCTAGCAGCCCTTAGAGCCCTTGTCAGTGAAGACTTGTTGAGGTCCAAGTCACACTTGCTCTTAAAGTACTGTGCAGCTTCACAATGTTTAAGATTGGGATATTTTCTTAATTTCCTAACCAATTTTGCAACCTAGCCACTTCCTGTTAGCTAACCTGTTCTTAGTCTCTCTAGGACAAGTGTGATCGTCCATAAATGTCTTGATCTGCCAGCAATTACCCTCACTATCCCGGGAAGCATATACAAGCCAGCCACAGCCCTCTCCCTTACACATAGCCCTCATCCTTAAATTGTCATTCTTCTTCCACCAGATCTGCCTTCTCTCCTGGATATAGTACTCACAAACAGCCTCCTTAAATTCCATCTTCGAATTAAATTTCATTCCAACCTCTAGTTTAAGCTCACCAAACCTTCCTCCTCCCCTAAACACAGGAAACACCTCATCTGAATCAACCTCCTCCAACTCATCCTCAGAATTCGGTGGAGTCTTCATTTTCTCAGAGTGCCAAGACTATCCACCATTAGATTCATCATAAGCTCCATCTTGAGCATCATAATATGGTGCCATTTCACCAACTTTAGGAATCGGGCCAAAAAATAATTCATCATCTTCAGACCCTGAGTCTGCACACACAAGACCATCATCCTCAAGAATAACATCCCTCTTTTCGTTAACTTCTTTCTTATCTGTTGTAATCCTCTTTTTAACATCACTCTTCTTTCTAATTGATCTCTTCACAATCACTTCTTCTTCCTCACTAGATACATCATCACCAGCAGGCCTATATGGTTCGTCCTCTACACTGTCATAACTGTCATAGCTGTCTGAAGATTCTTCCTCACTAGACAAGATCACAAACACAGTTTCAGGTTTCAATTGCAGCTGATCTTGTTAAAGGCCTCCTTACATGTGATGCTGCATTTTGGACTCTTTGAGGGCCTTTCTTTGGTATATCAAACCTTTTTTATTTTTGTGATGCTGATCTTATTAGAGGTTTTGAAGTAGGCTGGGTCGTTGATTTTGGTGGTGGGTTGGGCCTGGTAGTAGGAGTAACAGTGGATTGGGCCATTATTTTTGGTGGTGAGTTGGGCTTAGTACTAGTAGCAGCTGTGTGTTTGGCCATTATTTTTGGTGGTGGGGTTGGCTTAATAGTAGGAGCAGCAGCAGTGGGTGCTGCCATTTTTTTGTGTGATGATTTGGAATTACTAACAGAAGTTGCAATAGGTTGAGTCTTATGCTTTGGTCTTGAAATACCTTTACCAACAGGCTTAGTTGTGGGGATTGTTGTTGGAGTAGGAATGGTGGTGTGTATTGGTTCTGAAATTAGAATTGGTGGTGATGTGGTGGGAATTGTTTTGGGGCTAGTGGTGTGAGTTGGCTCTGGAATTGGAGTTGATGGTGATGTGGTAAAAATTGTATTGGCTATGACATTGATGGTGGGGTATAAATGTGGAATAGGGTCTTGTAGCACTATTAACTCCTTGCTTTTGGATGATTTCTCATCAAACACAGGTTCAGAGACTCCATGTTCATAGTACACATAGACAATTTTCTTGTTCTTCTGAGCAAGGTAACACATCTCCATGAGCTCTTTGTCATGTGTCACAGCTCTAAGATCACTTTGCAATGGCCTATTAGGCACTAGCCACCAACAGTGAGTCACATTGTCATACTCAATTCTCTTATAGTAGTCTTGGACAAAAAATACATCCAGTGTGTCTACGTCAATTCTCGGCAACTCAGAAATCTATCCACCACTGTAATTCACACTTCCATCACGCTCTTTGACAAATGACCATCCATGGTGAAATATGATGGTAATCAAAGGATCACCCATCTGCAATTTAAAAACAAAATTTCATGATCAACCTCATCATCTTCAACCACATTAACAAGTTGGAAACCACATCAACTGTAAATGCAGCAAACTCTAACAGATAAGAAACAGCTTTTCACAATGACAAACAACCCTTATCCAGTCAACAATTTCATTAGCCTAACCACTCAGAAAGCTAGTTTCAATCAAACTCTAGCAAACATTGCGAAACACAAACATGCATACTCACACATTACACTCCAAAAAATTATTTCTAACTACTGAAGACATTAAACTAACAACAATAACAAAAAATAGAGACTCCTTTTATCACGTTATTTTTTTCTTACCTCTTTCAGAGAAACCAGCCTTCAGTACAGTCTTCGTTTGATGCAAATGACGAAATCCGGTCCTCTAAAGCAGTCATGTTCCAACGAAATTGCACCAATTACAACAATCACACCACCGCCATTGATGAGTACAGGGGAGGAGAAAAGATTCTGTTTGTGTTGTATTTTGAGAGGGAGGAGACAATACGTTACGTTAACGTTTGATGGGGGATTCTTCAAAAGCAATTTTGGAGTGAAATAACATCGTTTTAGGGCATTTACGAGCTACCAACAATACTACGTCATTTTAGCGTCGCCAGCGTGTCACCAAGTTATCCAGATCAGCTTTCCGGTCACACCAGCTGGAGGGAATGTGCCGGAAGGACGACACTGAGTCCCAGAGTGCAACTTCAGGGACCAATATGGGTAACTATTAAATTTAGGGACTACTATGAAGCACACATGTAATTTTAGGGACCACTCTGAGGCTTAGCTCTGCACATTTTGATTGTCAAATTAGTAATTAATCATTGATATTGATAAAAATATATAAAATAGATAGAGTGGTTGAAGGAATGAGAGAAATAGAGAAAGGAAGAGAGAATAGGGAGGAGGGAAGAACTCTTTAATTTTGGAGGGAAAGATTTGATTTCAATTTGCAATGAGGGAGTGACATGTAGCACATTTTTGTTCTAAAATTAGTAAAGAAAAAGAAAGAATTCCTTAATTTTGGAGGGAAGGATTTAATTTCAATTACAATGAGAGAGTGGCATGTGGAACATTTTGATTGTAAAATTAGTGAGGAAAGAAAAATTCTTTCATTTTGGAGAAAAAAATTTGATTCCAATTACAATAAAAAAAAGTGACATATAACACATTTTGACTCTAAAATTAGAAATATATAATAAATATCTTCATCATGAAAAAATTACTCGTCCTTATTATATTGTTCACTCCATATAGCCTACTTTCTAGCACTTTCTGGTAATAGAACATTAGAACCTCGATTTTTTAATTTAATTCCTAAAATAAAAATGTAATTTGTAAGCACAATAACATAGAATGTAAAATTTGTTACAGGAGTAACTAGCTAGCAGCAATAACAATATCAATTTGATGTGTGAAAACAGTAATATCAACTTTACAGCACTCCTAGAAAAATAAAAATGGAATATTTGATTTGTGAAAAACTTAATTTGAAAAAAAAAACAAATAATTAAAATGGTAAATCATTACGTCAGATATAATATTTAGAGAGATGGATGGAAACATAATATTAGTGCAAGAAACAACATAAACAATTTTGTTGATGCTATAAAATATTTTGATATTTTAACATTTAATGAGGTGAGTACGGTTAGAGGAATGCATTTTTCAATTAAACTGAAAGAAGATAGATAACTGGATAAGGGCTGGTATCAGGCGACATAATCAACAATAATAATTCATCAATATCTTGGTCATTGCTCTTATATCTCATCAGTAGATTTTGCAGAACAGTGATGAAGCTCTAATAACAATAATAATAATAATAATAATTATAGATATTAATAAATTTGAGAACGAAACTAACCAACAAATCCGTTGTAGTCTAGGTGGTTAGGATACTCGGCTCTCACCCGAGAGACCCGGGTTCAAGTCCCGGCAACGGAATTTCTTTTTTTCGTTTTCCAGTCTCCAAACCAAATAGAAACTAATTGGTTCTTGACGTGGGGAGAATCAATATCCAACGTTTGCCACGTGCTATTCAAAGCGAAACGAGGGTTTAAAAAAATTTAAAAATGATGCTAGACTAAAATTTAATTTAATTATTTTTAATATTTAGATTTCAAATTTTGTACAGTATTTATAATATTAAATATTTTATTTATCATAGAATACTCTAGTATAGATAAAGAACGAAGAATGAACATTAATTGACAGTCAAAAGAATAAAAAAGAATGGACATTAAATTGAGAGGATGAATATTAGTCCTACAATAATTTAATACCATCACTGTGCTATAAGAGGGAGTTGTTCTATTCACCATGCACATATCATTTCTTCTATCTTTTTATTTCTAAAACGTACAGTTATTTTGTCTCAAATTCTCAATTAGTTTCGTTAGTTCTTGAGTATTTTGAAATGAAGATGAAGATGATGACAAGACGCACCATGGCTTTGTTGACTCTGATTTTGATTCTGTTATTGAACAATACATTCAAGGTCTTAAGTAGTGGGAGAAGTCATTTGAGACACAAATTCGCCAATAATGTACTTAATAAAAACTTTGGAGGGTTTCAGAATTCGGCGGGTATAAACAGTTTTCGGAAACAATCTCATCAATTTTTCACCGAAAAATCAGGTCCATCCGATAAAGGGAAGGGACATGGAATTTTGTCACCGTCAAATTTGTACTTTGGTTAAAAGAATATCAATAAATAATTATAATTTCATTTTCACCATACATCTCCTAAGTCTTACATACGACTTTCATCAAATACAGTATATAAAATTAAGTAAAAATTCATGTACAGTTAATTTTATATAAAATTAATATTTAAGAGATATTAAATAATTTAATAAATTTAATTAAATTATTATCTAATAATTTTAATTATCAATTTCACGTTTGCTGCACCTNACCAAAGGAATTATAATTAGTTGGTGCATGCAGTTCTCCATTGAAAACAATAATAAAATAAAAATTTCACCCTCATCGACAAATTCTACAATAATAATTTTCTTTCGTATATGTTTACGGTCAGTGCAATCTTTTTTCTTTTTTTAATTAAAACGAGGATTTTTCATAATTACGATAATGCTTTCTAAAAATAATGGTTTCAAAAAATATTATAATTTTAAACGTCATTTTAAATATTATAAAAAGTTTTTTTAAAAAATCATCACAATTACTACATTTAAGACAATAATTATTGACTATATTTAAAAAAATAGTTAAAAACGTTATTTTCACATGGATAAAATAACAGTTTAGAATGGTATAAAATGAGAATTTGAAAATTCATATTAAATTATTAGCCATATTAAAGTAATAATTTTTATTGATTAAAATAACTTTTATAACCGTGTTTTGGTTG
>NC_029790.2:5644634-5645858 GCF_000816755.2 Arachis ipaensis | reverse complement strand
AACTCATCATGTTACCGCTTAAATGGTCCTCATTATAAAATGTTCACAATAATTATAAAATTTTAATTAAAATCTCATAATAACAAGAAATTAGAAGTCATAAACCATAAATAAAAGATCAATTATAACATATAATTTTTAATTCGTACATAACCATAAAAAAAAAAGGTTAAAAACCATTAAACAAAATAAATATAATGTACGGTTTTCAATTTATATAAATATTAACATCTCGTTTTAATATATAGTATATTGGTAGAAAATTCAACCTGTTTTTTTATTAGTCATGAATACATATGTTACGATGGGTAACCGGAGATCAGTGGGCCGGATGACGTTGGTTGACCCAAACGTGTGAGGGAGGTGGCCAGCTGGTGCACCTGAAACTCAACCAGAGGGTTCAGGAAGCCAAGGCAAAGTCTCGAGCCAGGTCTGGGGGTGTTAGGATGGTTGTCTCTCCTCCTCCTGCTCCTCGGAACGTTGGGACTCCTTCTCAGCCTATTGTAATTTCTTCCTCTGCTTCCTCTCTGCCACCCCCTTCCGTCCGACCTACTCCCGAACCAGAGCCAAAGAAGCGCAAGACATTAGAGTCTGGCGCTTCTGGGGAGGCGGACGCTCTTGCGTTCGTCCGAAAGAACATCTATCCTCATGCTCGTATGAGTATGGATGATGTTTCTGTTTGGCACTACCTCACTACTGTGGTTGAGGAGAGTCTCAAGACGGCGGGGGTTTGTGGCAAACTCTTGGATATATTTGAGAAGACTCCCATCAGCTCTTTAGGGACGACCTCGAGGGTCGAGGAGCTGGAGGGTAGGCTCCGTATATATCAGGAGCATGAGAAGGAGTTGGAGGGGAAAGTCGCCAAACTGGAGGGGGAGAGGAACAGCCTCCGAGAGAAGGGGCAGAAGTTGCAAGCGGTGCATGTTTTTCTTTGTCCTTCTGAATGGAGAACCTCATCAAGAATTTTCTTGAGAGGTCTTCAAAACTGGTAATTGACCTCGGAGGGAGACTGTCGAACCACTTCATCGCTGCTTTGGACAAGGATGTCGGGAAAGCTTTGCATCGCGTAGCGTCTGAAGCGTCGGTCAGATACATCCGACTTTTAAAGTTGCTCAGATGATGCTTTGGATCGGTGGTTCCATCGTAGAGGTCCATATCGGGGCTTCTAAAGTTTCTCGAAACTTTTGCCCTCATTATGTCCTCGCTAAACGGATCTTTCTCTCA
>NC_029790.2:5638912-5644592 GCF_000816755.2 Arachis ipaensis | reverse complement strand
TGGGTAACCGGAGATTAGTGGGCCGGATGACGTTGGTTGACCCAAACGTGTGAGGGAGGTGGCCAGCTGGTGCACCTGAAACTCGGTGTTCCTCCGTTCGACTTGCGCGTCTGGGAGAATGGGGGGTGGTACCTGCAATGACACTCCAATGCCTAAGTTAGCAAGAGTGTGAGCAAGTTGAGAATGTATTGGGACTTAGTGATACCTGAGGGATGTCAGGGTATTTATGGAGGTGAACCAATAACCACCGCTGAAGTAGTGCCACCTTTTTAGGTGGATAACCGTTCCCATATCTTAGGGAGGTTAAGATATGACTCTATGAAGTGGTTAGAGAGTTTCTAGGGGCGGTTACTCATTTGAACGAGTGTTATCTGCCAGCTAACCCTCGTATCCGACTTCTTTGGAGTAGGTCGTGTTCAGTACCGACTTCTGGAGATGAAGGCCGGTACTGGGGGAGGGCCAACCCCTTTGGGTTGGGCTTCTTTGCGTGGATCCTGGGTCCTATTTATTGGGCCAGGGTATGAACAACATATATATACAACTTTTGATATGAAACTATATCAAATATTTTCTATCTTAAAAAGTATAATTTACGATCTTAATAAATTAAAAAGCATAATTTTATGTCTATATATATCTAAATTATCTATTAATAATCTTCGTCATAAAAAATTACACCTCGCATTTTTAATTTAATTTCTAAAATAAAAATCTAATGTGTAAGCACAATAACATAGAATGTATGTCACCAAAAAAAAACATAGAATGTAAAATTTGACAATTTGTTACAGGAATAGTAGCCATAACAATATCAATTTATTGTATATATTGTTTTATTGTTATATTTTTTTGTACAATAAACTATATATGAATAGCTTTCTTAAAGTTTATGTTATAAAGAATATTTGTTATTTATTAAACTTTATTATAATTCAAATGGCATAGTCTCTCCATACTCAATTAAGAGGTTGCGGGTTCGAGTCTCCTATCTTTGGTATAAAAAAAATAGTAAATACAAAATATTAAAATATATATAATTAATGATAAATTTTTACATGCAAAAGCTTATAATAAATAGATAGGCAAATAATTTCATATTAGTTATGTCATGAAAATACCTAATGACTAATACACATATTGTTGTCTCTTGCAGTCATATGCATAATCATCATATTTATAATTTATCTTAATTAATTAATAATGAGCAAAAGCATTGAAGGGTAAAAGCTTGTGCAGGACATGGTTGGCCACGTGCTATTCAAAGCGAAACAACGAGGATTGATCACAACTCACAAGCCACACGCACCAGGCACTCGCTAATTATAATTAGCATTGCCACATCAGCAGCCACGTAGAATGATTAGGTTTAATTAGTCGTTTATTTTTTTTCCATGTAATATAATGCTATTGCTTCATCAAGAACCAATGAGATTTTCCAATTCCATTGATTTCTCAGTTAGTAACTAATTCAGAAATCAAATTATGCTTCCAATTGTAACGAATTCTCTCTGTTTTTTATTTACCGTTCTAAGCGTAACTAACTCATGTGCATGTAACTAACTCACGTGCTGTAACTAACTTTTTTTTTTGAAAGAAAAAGCTCAACACAACAAGCGGAGCAAATACTAACAAACGAGTCAAAAAAATCATAAACTAAGCTATCCAACTCCAAGTGATATTACTGTTTATCCCATTGTTATCTCCGACATTGCCATCAACAACAAAAAGGATCTCCACCTAACCACTCCTTATAGTTCTTAACAGACATATGGATGACCTCAGCAACTCCTTTTCCTTTGTTCTGAAAAATTCTTCTATTCCTTTCTAGCCAGATGTTCCAGATAATCGCACAAAATCCCATCAACCACCTCTTACGCTCCTCCTTGCTAGCTGATATCTCAGTCCAAGTTATAAAATGTTCCTTCAGCGTCCCTGGGCAAGACCATTGCCTTCCAACAAATGCTAACCAAGCACACCAAACCTGCCAAGAAAAATCACAGCCAAGGAACAAGTGGTGAACATACTCAATACTCTTGTTACAAAACACACATATAATATCTTCCTGATGGATGACTCCCAACCGACTCAGCCTCTCCTTCGTATTGATCCTACCAGTCAATACAAACCAGACAAACAGTTCCACTCTTGGTGGAACTAAACCTTTCCAAATTGTCCTTGTAAAATTGTAGCTTGTTATATCCTCTGGAAGGTTGTCCTCCTGGATTACCTGCATAAAAGATTTAGTAGAAAATATCCCTTGTTTATCAAATTTCCATACAATTCGATCCTCACTACCATGAGCCAGTTTGACCAGTCTTAATACATTATGCAACTGGTTTACTAGGTCCAACTCCCATTGGAATAGCTCTCGCCTCCATTGGAAGTTCCATATCCACTCAGCCCCATCCCAAAACCCACAATCCCCTATAAAAGATCCTTTTTGGTTTGACACTGAGAAGAGCCTCGGAAACTGTACTTTCAGAGCACCACCACGCAACCAGACATCCTCCCAAAATCGAGTCCCTCTTCCATCACCAACCTCCATAGCCAACCCAGTAATTATCTTCTGTCTTATCTGCTGACTCGTGAACTGTATCTGGCAGATATCCTTCCAAGGACCCCCCTTAATAGGTAAAATCTGAGAAGATAGCAAGACATCTGGGTTCAGGTTGTTACAAGCACAGACCACCTTCTTCCATAGCGGGCAATCCTCCTTCGAAAAGCGCCACCACCACTTAAAGAATAGGGCTGTGTTCCGCAGCATGGCATCCCCAACACCCAACCCACCGAATTTTTTGGGAGCCTGCACCACCTCCCACTTAACCAATGCCATACCATTCCTACCATCCTCCTTACTCCATAAAAATCTTCTCTGTAAGGAAATAAGCTTCTCCGCAACAGCCTTTGGCATCTTATACAGGCTCAAATAATATATAGGGAGACTATTCAGTACCGATTTGATGAGTACCAATTTGCCGGCTTTATTAAGAACCTTCGCTTTCCATAGGCTGAGTTTTTCCTCCACTTTGTCAACAATCGGCTTCCAAGTCTTCACCAACCTTGGATTAGCTCCTAGCGGGATCCCCAAATATTTTACTGGGAGGGCAGCTTCTTGGCACCCCAGCACACAGCACATACGTTGCACCCACTGAGCCTCACAATTAACAGGAATCAAGCTTGATTTATCAAAGTTGATGCTTAACCCCGACATCAACTCAAAACAGCGAAGGAGTCTCCTGTAGTTCTTGACGGTCTCTTCCTCTGGTGGGCAGAACAGAATGGTGTCATCTGCAAACTGAAGGTACGACAGCTCAATATGATCTCTACCAACCAGTAGCGGAGAAATTCGTCCGTTTCTAACCGCCTCCTCAAGCATTCTATGTAGGACATCAACAACGAGGACAAACAAGAAAGGAGACAGTGGATCACCTTGTCGTAGGCCCCTCTCCATCTTGAACGGCTGAGATGGCGAACCGTTTATCAATACGGACATAGAGGCAGTACTTACACACTCCATAACCCACCCCCTCCATCTTCTTCCAAATCCCATTTTCTGTAAAACAAGATCCACGAAGCTCCACTTGACTCTATCATATGCCTTCTGGAAGTCTAACTTTATTATCGCCGCTTCCTTCTTTCTCTGTTTTAGCCATTGAACAGTTTCGCATGCAATGAGTGCCCCATCATGTATTTTCCGCCCCTTAACAAATGCACTCTGCGTCTCACCTACAAGTCGTGGCATTATAGCTCGCATTCTTCTGACCAACAACTTTGATATGACTTTGTAAACACAACCGATCATACTTATAGGCCTTAGATCTTTGATTTCCTTTGCTCCAGTAAATTTAGGGGCCAGCGCAACCCAAGTGAGATTAGCATCCGCTGGTAATTTTGAAGACTGGAAGAAACCCAATACTGCTCCCGTAAATTCAGGACCAATTTCTTCCCAACACTTCTTTATGAAGTTCATGTTGTAGCCGTCACTACCAGGCGCCTTAGATGAGTCACAATCCCACACTGCTTCTCTAATCTCCTCTAACGTTGGTTGTATCTCCAGGGCTATAGCATCATCCTCAGTGATTCTCTCCACCAGACCATCTCTGAACCCCACGGATGGCGACTTCTCCTGATGATACAAGTCCTTATAAAATCCCCTAATCGCAATCTTGATTCTAGCTTCATTCCTTATCAGCCTTCCATTAATTATCAGTGCATCAACCCTGTTGTTCCTCCTTCTCGCCGAAGCTATATTGTGGAAGTACCTCGTGTTTTTATCCATGTCCCTCGCATGTCTTGAGCGCGACATCTGCTTCCAATGTAATTCTTTCCTTACATACCATTTCTCACACCATGTCACAAGCGCTTTCCTTCTTGCCTCTATCGTTTCATCATAAGCCCCGTCACCCACCATGTCATCAATCTTCTTAATCTCTTCCTCCAACTTCAAAATTCTGTTGTCCATGTCTCCAAAGTTGTCTTTATGCCACCTTCCCAACGGACCTGACAAAGCCTTCAGCTTGTCTATGAAATGCACATCACCTAACCCTCTCCATTCTTCCTTTACCATCCTCAGGAATCCTTCATGCGTAAACCACGAGTCCAAGCTTCTGAACAGTCTAGGGCCTCCTCTCCGTCTCTTACCTTCCACTACAATAGGACAATGGTCAGACAAACCCCTTGGACCACCTCGTAATCGAATCTCTGGGAACTCCTCCAACCATTCCACACTCACCATGGCCCTGTCAATGCGGCTACAGGACCGTCCTCTGAACCACGTAAACCTGCGGTCTGATATCGGCATATCCACCAAACCTATATCTTGTATCCAGTTCTTGAAATCCTCCGCTGACAAGGACAATCTATCAGTGCCTCTCCTTTCGTCACCATTAACAATCTCATTAAAGTCCCCTATGAAACAACAGGGAACCTGACACAGGCCAGCTATGTAACTCAGCTCCTCCCATACAACGAGCTTCTCATCTCGAAGGTGAGCACCATAGACCAATATAACAGCACAATTAAAGTTATTCTGCAGCAGGATTCCTTCAACACACAACCATCTCTCATTTTTATAACAATTTCTCATATTAAAAAACCCCTCATCCCACATTAGCAACAACCCGCCAGACGCCCCAGTAGACTCAACGTATTCCCAACTAACACAATCATTCCCCCACATTTCTAAAACATCAAATCTAGTCAGTGACTGTCTTTTAGTCTCCACCAAGCCTAGCATATTTAATCTATTTTTTCTCTTAAGATCCTTTATCATCCTCATCTTACCATCACCCCTCAACCCCCTAACATTCCAAGAGCTAATAATCATTTTAAATAAATATTACACACCTTTTTTTGTGTTTTGGGTCTGCTTCGTCTAGCTTTCGCCTTCTGTTTTGCCAGCCTTTTTTTTCGAGCAATTTCTTCATTCTGTTGTTGAAGGGCTGCCATAATATCCTATGTTTTTTTTTTCCACGGTATTTCTCAACCTGACAGGTTAAGAACTAATTCGTGGCGGATCTGAGTTCCTACACAAGGCAGGATTCGAATCCCAACACTTGTTTAAGCGGACGAGTGAGCTAACCACTCGACTAATCCAAATTGGTTAACTAGTTTCTATGTTAACTTGTGGATGGAAGGCTGGCATATAATTGATAATAACAAATTAATTCGTGTTCAAATA
>NC_029790.2:5637415-5638721 GCF_000816755.2 Arachis ipaensis | reverse complement strand
TGTCTTAGTTATAAGTATTGATCCACACTCTCTCACACAGTTACCACATTCCTGCAGACATGCTATTTCATTTTATAATCTTCTTCTATAAATATAATATATACTTTCTAATTATTTAGTGCAAACTGAAATATTTGATTATAACTGCCCTCTTAAAATAATAAAGGATAATGAAAGTCCAATTGTTTTCATTATTGTACAACTAACCGCCACTCATTACTTAATCATATATATATATAACTAAGCAAGAGTAATTATTCCTAATTGTAGCAAATAAATGTCCATGATCCTTGCATTATCCTCTCCAACAAGTATGTTCCCTAATAACATGGAATGGCCCTTAGAGTTAGAAGAAGAAGAACTAAGTCATAGTCATGAATACTTCAACTCAGAAGAGTATCCATTACTCTCTTCTTCCATGGCCAAGAAATTTAATCACAATGCAAGCGAGCGCCACCGCCGCAAGAAGATCAATGCCTTGTACTCTTCTCTCCGGTCAATCCTCCCTGTTGCAGATCAAACGGTATGTTACTCTTTCAAATTATATATGGTATTTATTATATGGTATCGAGGAGTGCTAGGGGATCAGTAACTTTTGTGATTTATAACCATTAAATAGTCATCAATGATGATTTTAATGGTGTGAGATTGGTGTGAGATTTCATCCAATAACTCACTTTTCTTTGCTGGTTACATGCTGACCAGAATTTGAAAAAATTGCTGGCCCTATACTTTTCCTATGATATTTATTATTATTATTATTGCAGAAGAAGATGAGCATCCCAGCAACAATTTCAAGAGTGTTGAAATACATACCTGAGTTGCAACAACAGGTGGAAGAACTAATCAAGAAAAAGGAGGAGCTCTTGTTGAGAATTTCTCGGCAAGGGGATATTAATAACGATGATGCAGCAATGAACAAGAAAGGCCATCATCATCACAACTCTTCTGCCTTTCTGGTTTCATCAAGTAGGATCAGTGACAGTGAAGTTAGTATTCACATGATTTCTTCTTATGGAATTCAAAAGTGTCAAGTATCTGAAATCTTGGTGTGTTTAGAAAATCACTATGCCCTTCAACTGCTAAATGCTTCTTCCTTTGACACCTTTGGAGGAAGACTCTTCTACAACCTGCATTTTCAGGTACTTTGCAGAATTATTAGAAAAAATGTTACTTGTTTTTTAAAATTCAGTCTTTTATTCAATTTTTTTAAAAAAATTTATTATTATTTAATTAATTTAAATATTTATTTTTACATACTAATAGTTTAAAAAAATTAAAAAAAATTATTTATTTTTTTATTTTA
>NC_029790.2:5635991-5637318 GCF_000816755.2 Arachis ipaensis | reverse complement strand
TTATTGGTTGCAATATTATTTTAATTTATTAATTAATAATGTTTCAGATGGAAATGGCTCATACATTAGACACAGAAGTTCTAAGCGAGAAGATCTTGTCAATATGTGAGAAGCATCAAAGGATATAATATTTATGTAATGTAAACATAATATAAATATTTTCTTTTTTTAGTCATAGCATACTGATAGATTAAATCCTTCAATATTCTCTTGTTTCATCATGTCACATGTATTATCGATATTGATCGATGACGTCAGGAGAATTAATAGTTAATGGGGTGTGATGTCATTATCACAATTTGTATTATATTGTATTGTATTTGTAGTTGCTATTATATTATGAACCAATTACGAAATAAGGCTTGTGTATGGAATGCATGGGCACGTGCTTATCATAATCTACATTGCCACATCAGCAGCCACGGTAGTTAATCATCAATGCCTTATATGGACCTCAGAATTACTAAATTATTAACTCTTCTTTTCTGGTTTCAACGTATAATGAGTGAGATAACTACTACTCATATTTCGCATATTGTAAAACATTAGTGGTGTTTCTGTGTGTATGAATATCTTCGAGGTATAGCTCATTTTTCTTATGTTCGAACTCGTTTTTTTTGGATCAAGAGTAAGAAATATTGTCTTATTGACACCTACAAAGAGGACTACAATACTAAAATAAGTAAGAAAATAAATTTATCAAGAGCGAATATGGAATGAATAACGTACCTGTGACTGAATGAGTCACTTATATATATTGAGTTATTTGGGGTAATTATCTTGTATATATTGAGTTATTTGGAATAGTTATCCGTATCTGTATTTTTTAGTTGACGGAATCTTTTGTTGATGCTCCAATATTTAGAATTTTAGTGGTTTTTGTTGAAGAGATTTTTGGAGAAATTATCTCTTTTGGTGAAATTCGATTCCAAAGTTATTCGTTGTAGACCAGTTCTAACGTAACGGATCAAGTGGTATATATATTTTTAGTGAAGATCAAAAGACTCATAGTAAATTAGACACACCAAATAATACCGCAAATTTACAAAATAATCATACATATTAATTCATCAAATTTCTAAAGGGTATTAATAATGTGGATAAGATTACAAATTGTATGTCCCAACCAAACTTTACATACATCACATTAATTTTTTGGTGTGTAATTCAGTGCAACGATTAATTTATGCGTATCAATACAATAAAATATGTTGATAAATAAAAGAATGACATATGAAATATATTTATCCGATTAGTATTATTTATTTTTTGTTTATTTTTAAAATATTATATTATTTTATATATTAAAATATTCTTAAAAAATTAT
>NC_029790.2:5633297-5635830 GCF_000816755.2 Arachis ipaensis | reverse complement strand
GATATGGTAATGGGGCTTAAGCCCAATCTAATAATTTTAAAAAATGACAAAAAAAAAAGACAAAAGTAGAGAACCCTAATTATTTATCTAGAGAAATGCCTCCATTGTTTGGGTACTGCATAGCTTGCAATATTCCTTTTCTTCTCTTTTTTGCGATCTCCATGAGTTCCCACAAACGGCACAAGAGAGGTTTAAAATTAGAGACATGCTACATATACAAGTTTTTTTGGCTTATAAGTTGGTACAAGCCCAACAAAAAACACGCATTACACTCCTATATTCAAGAGTAAATAAACGCACGTTATTCAACCACTTCCTGTTTCCAAAGCGCGCTACTCACCATGCATTATAAACGACTCTTCTTCTTCTTCCTCCATGAAAACGAGTTTCTTGCCAAATTTGAAGATAATGGAACTTCAGAAATACACCCAAACGATTACAGAAATACACCCAAAGAATTACAGAAATACATCCAAACGGTTACCAAAATTCACCCAAACGATTATAGAAATACACCCAAAGGATTACAGAAGTACACCCAAAGGATTTAAGAAATACACCCAAAATTCGTTGAAGTACACCTTATGCATAATTCAGAACTCTTTCTCTTTCTCCTCTTCATCTTCTGCTTCTTCTTCTTCAAAAACGATTTCAGAGCTTGATGTCAAAAAATAATGGAAATCGAGAATAACGAAAAAAAACAGAGAGAAAAGCACGTAAATGAAGAAGAAGAAAGAGAAGGCAAGAAATGAAATAAAAGAAGAAGGTGCAGTGAAAACGTGCAATAACGGTTGAAGAATGAGAAAGAGAAGGCAAGAAACGAAATAAAAGAAGAAGAAGATGATGAAGAGGAAGAAGAACGTGCAGCAAGAAGAAGAAGAAGAAAGTGCAGTGAAAACGTGCAGTAATGGTTGAAGAAGGAGAAAGAGAAGGCAAGAAACGAAAGAAAAGAAGAAAAAGAGGAAGAGGAAGAAGAACGTGCGCAAGAAGAAGAAGAATGTGCACTTGTAAAGACTTGTATAAAAAAACGCTTATACGTGAAAAATTTATCTTAAAATTATAAGAATTTAATTTTAATTTATTATCGATTTAAAATGCGTGTATAAATAATTATCTAAAAAAATAAATATGATAATATAATTATATAAAATATTTTAAATTATCAGTATATTAAAATTAAACTCTCTTTATAAATATGTAAAAAAGAAGAGCATATTCCAATTTTTCATCTGGGCTCGTTCAATTCATTCTCATCAAAAGAATTTGAATGATTTGCTAAATTTTTTTGCCAACTTTGTTCCAATATTTACATCAATTAACCTAGAGAACTGGTGATACACTACAAGGCCCAAATGGTCATTAGGGCCACATTAGATTACTTAGCCCAATAAATTTGTGATTATATATTTCATTCCAAATTACAAAATAGGAGTACCCTTATAAAAAAAACGGTAAGAGTACACTTGTGTTAACATTGCTAAACATGATGTCATCATCCAACTTATACTAGTCCCTTTATCGTCTTATTTTGTGTAGGTCGTAATTTATTAGCGACAAATTTTAAAATGAAGATAATATTTATTACGAATTAAATTTTATCCAGTCAGATCAAAGAATATTTTAAAAAACAAAAATATTTTATTATTTTTTAATATACTTTTAGAAAATAAAATAGATAATGATGATAGCATTATTAAAATATTTTGTCATTATTAAAATTAAAGCATCAATACATACAGAATTTATTACTGGTTTGAAAATGAGCAAAAAAATAAAATAGATCATGATGATAGCATTGTGTTTGATAGCAGTGGCCAACGTACGTAGCTATAAATTAGAGGGCAGAAAAGCAGAGTTGGATTTTCTGTCTGAGTCCTGAAACTCTGCACACGGAAAGTGATTTGAGTCTTACTGTTTTAGTTGAGATGCATTGTATGTTTCATTATTTCTCTTTCGTTTTCTCACTCCACTCAGTCATTCACTCTCCGAATCTCACTTTCACTCTTTTTCTTTTATTACCTTCGTCGTGGATAATCTATCAAGGATACCTCCCATCAATTTTGGTGAAAAATAATTTTAAAAGATTAAATTAATAAAAGTTATCATTATTTTATAAATAATAAATGATGTTTGAATTTGATAAATAATTTATGAATATGATTTATTTTTTTTAAAAAATGACAATAAAGTAAATAATAACTGAATTTTGGTACTTTTCAATTTTGCTCAATTATCTTATCCTACTTAAATCTCGTCTTACTCTTACGGATTTGGTATTAAAAAAATCTATACTTTAACCCTGTTTTTTTTTGAGTACTTAGCTCTTATCAATTCTTATTTTAATATAATTTTTTATTTGAATTAATAAAATCTATTATACAATATCAAATATTTAAGATTGGTATACATTAGACAAAATATAACTATTTTAAAATATATGTATATACTGAGGTGAGTACAATCATACGAATAAATATAAATTTAAACAGTAAGTAAGTTTAAGTTAACTAGACTTTACTCTGCTAAAAAAATT
>NC_029790.2:5630743-5633272 GCF_000816755.2 Arachis ipaensis | reverse complement strand
AGAGAAATAAACAAATATTTAAAATTGTGTCTAATCCGGATAATATTTTTAGGGAAAAAAAAAGAAAGAAAGCAAAGTGAAGAAGCAAAAAAAATCTTTATTACTATTATACTATATTTTTTTTATTCATAACAGGGCAAAAATGTATTAAAAAAAAAACAAATTATATCACGACTGTTCTAAAAAAAATGTCTAAAATATTTGCATGAAATCGTAACTAGGGCTGGAAGTGAGTCAAGCTAATTCATGAATCAGCTCGAGTTCGACTTGTTAATAGTTTGATAAACTGAGCTCGTGAGCTGATGAGCCGAACTTGAGTTAAGAATTAAGCTTATAAATTAAATGAGCCGAGCTTGAGTTTGGATAAGCTCAACTCATTAGCTCGTGAGCTGCATCGATAATATATATAATTTTATATATTAATGTTCTTATTTAAAATTTTATAATTACTTTTTATAATATTTTGATGTAGGACATAAGATAAATAATATATAAAATTAATCTTTTTAAATAATTTAATATATATAAATTATAATTTATTATACAGAATTATAGATTATATTTCTGTTATTTAAACCAGCTCGTGAGCTCGAGTCGGCTCATGAGCTTTCAGTGAACTAAGCTTGAGCTTAAGAAATAGGCTCGATTATTAATGAGTTGAGTCGTGAGTCAAGCTTAATTTTCATAAGCCAAATTTAAACTTGGTCTAACTCAGCTCAACTCGACTCACTTTTAACCCTAATCATAACAAAATATAGAAAGTAAAGTAAGAAAAATATGACACCCAAATTGTTCAGACTATTAAAGAGATGTGCAAATTATTGAGAGAGACTAATTCTTATGCGATGGATACGTTTATTATGATAATACTATAGTTTATCCTTGGCTATCATATTTGTTCTAATTTAACCAATCCCCTCTATATTACTATTCTACTATATATATCTCTACTTTTACAAAAACATTTTGTTAATTCGTATATTTTTCTTATTATAAACATAATTTATATGAATTCTGCTAAAAAGATAATGAGAAATTTTTATAATATATACAATGAATTTTAAATTTGTTCCAATACAAAGAAAAAAAGAAATTTAAATAGTTCAATAACTATTTCAATTTTAATTTACCAAAAAAATTTATTCAAATATCCTCTTTTCTCTCCAAATCGTCTGGTACCCCAACCTTATCAATCATCTCACTTTTCCAGCATTAGAAGTTCTTTCCCTGGTCATCAAACAACTATCCATATAGTTATCAAAATAATCATCCGACTACCTAGTGAAATGATTATTCAATATTTGTTAATTATATACTTAAACCAAATCGAATAAAATAACCATCCAACTAAGAACTAAAATAACCATCTGTATACATTGTAAATTGACCATCCAAAATATTTGTTTTTTTTTTAATTAAAATGTCAAAATTATTGTTGGAATGGTGGAAACTTAAGAAGAAGTTAAGTGAAGTTAATACATGAAAAGAGAAGTAAAAAAGCAAAAAAGAATAGTGAATAATTTTTTTTTAATTTAAGTTAAAAATTTGAAGATGAGTGAGTTAATTGACTATAGATAATGAAGTTTTAAGCTTATTCTTGATATAGTTTCTGCAGGCATATGAAAATGACACACTTGTATATCCCTTACGACGGTACTGCTGGACATTCACAGTGCGCACGTCGGAGTCAACTGTACGGCGGCTGGTGTTTACATAACTGTTGGGAAAAGAGAAAAAAAATGGGTAAAAAGAAAATCACAGGTAAAATAAAAAAGAAAAATCATTTTTGAAGTTTACATAACTATTGTAAATCTTTATTTATTTAAAATTTTAAATTAAAAATTATTAAAAATTAATTAATTATTATTTGATGTTAATTTTAATTTAACCTCCTATTATAAATTTATTGGCTCTCCGTGGTTTCTCATTTTATATAGGCAGGTTTGACGGCCACACAAGAACACATGTAGACCTGACCCTCTGCTTCTGTTAGGTGCAGTTTGTGTTTGCTCAATTATATTCAAATGTGTTTGTGGCCAACAATTCATGACTTGTCTCTATTTTAAGAACTACGTGCCAAACGTACTCACCTTTCTCTTCCTAATTAACCAAATACGTTGAATAGTAGAGTTCCTTTCAATTCTGATCAAAATTTTATATGGCTAGGTTTCTTCTTATCTTATAATTAAAGAGGATCCTGTTTCAACAGATATCTGTGAGTCAAACGTAAGATATCGGCATGTTTCCTCAAAAGTGAAACGTTTCGAAATGAGTCAACATTTGGCTTTAGGGTTGGTCGGTTTATTTTTTATCATTAGCCACATTTTCAAGTATGAATGAAGTTAATTTGTTCCCTGAATATGCTCTGATCCACCTATCCCAATCAAAGCTGTGATAATTCATTCTGCAAATCAAGTCTTTAATTAGTTAACTAAGACTTCCATTCTGCAAAGCAGCTGGATTATCTTTACTAGTGTATGAATAGGCACGGACATATATATTTTTTTATTTACTCTTTTATTTGTTAAA
>NC_029790.2:5628147-5629760 GCF_000816755.2 Arachis ipaensis | reverse complement strand
TAATCAAACTTTTTTTTATAAATTCATATATTTGTATACGGTAATTAATTAGTAATCGATTTTTTTATGTTTATACAACATAATTTCGTAAAAAAAATTGTATGTTTGTCTGTTACAAGTTCTAATAACATATAGTATGATTTTATTTCAATTTTATTAATTTTTGAAATTTAAATACTTTTTCAAAGTTGATTCCCAAATATTTTTATATCAAGAATTATTCAACTGATTTCAATCCATATAGATTCATAAGATACAAAAATATAGAAATATTCACATATATTAACCAAGGTTGCGAGAACCGGACCGGTCATCAAACCGGTCGAGTTACTGGTTCAATGGTTCAATGGTTCAACCGGAGTTTACCGGTTAACCGCCGGTTCGACCGGTTTTTTAACCGGTTTTTTGCCATTCGGTTTTTTAAGTTACCCGGACCGGCTAGGTAACCGGTTCCCGGTTTTTCCGGTTGAACCGGCCGGTCCGGTCCGGTTTTCAGAACCATGATATTAACTCCGTATTTTATAAGATAAGATTGGTATTTCCAAATATTTACTCAACTTACCTTTTCTTCTTTGTTCAAGAGCGTTTTAACTTTATGAACAATTATATTTTTACGGCCGTTCTATATTGAGATTATCAATTACAGAATAAATAAATCAACTTGAGTTGGTCTAGTACTTAACTATTATTCTATTTAAATAAGTGTTTAAAGTTTAAATTTTTGTTTGTACACGCAACGATTTTTTTATTAGTCTGCCATAAAATTTTAAATGAAATTTAAATTCATGACGAATTAGGTTTTAGTCTACCGATCTAAACAAGACATTAAAAAACTAAAATCAATTAGAGAATAAATAATAAAGAGTTATAAAAGAATAATAAATCTCATAAATTGCTTCATAAAAATGGATTATTTGAGTAATAAAAATCTAAATATAATCCCACACGTCCATAGCCGCGAATGATATTATTGGAGGGATTTCAAACTCAAATCCCATTATAGCAATACCGCTAGTGGTAGCAGCCTAGCTATAATAGGAAAAAACATTCATGATATACTTAATTATTATTACCATAATAATGTTTTCAAGAAATAGATAGCTAGCTAGATTCATGTATCTTAATAAACAAACCAAGCATGCTTGATAAATCATGTACCAATGGCTTTCATTCCTACGCGGTATGGTGAAAATAAGCCCTGCAATATGAGCCATTGGTCAAAAGTGTTTATATTTAGAGTATTTTAGATTTTAGATTTGACTTCTTTGTCTCTTGGTCAAATTTATTATGCAATTTTAATGCTACTACTATCTTGAATGCATGCATGTATTGCTGGAAATTAAAAGCTTTTTTTTTTTTCGTGATGATAAGTGGCCCATTAGTTCTTAAACAATTCATTTATGATAAAATTAAAAATACGTAAGTATTTAGACACACACTGTTGTATTTAAATATTACTACTAAAAAAACATTTATAACGGCCATTTATTTTATTTTTAATAACAATAAAAATAATTATTAATATATTTATCGATAATTAAAAATTAGTCATTTTATGCTTTGTCATTGAAAGAATTTAATGATAATTATATAATTCTCAAAAAAAATATTTT
>NC_029790.2:5626212-5628082 GCF_000816755.2 Arachis ipaensis | reverse complement strand
TAATACGTAATACGTAGTTAACAATTTACTTTCAGTCCTTTTTATTCAAAAAGAAAACATATAGATGCTTTTGAACTTTGTATAATATAATGGTGTTTAGTATACCAGGTGTATTTTTTAGTTTTGTTTTTTTATTTTATTTTTCAATTTCTAAGTGAGAATGCATTAAGGGGCGCCCAAATAGTGCATGTACCAGGGCATGTAAGTGGGTATGCAACAAAGGGGAGTTGTTTAAATTGATTAAACGTCACTCTCTTAGATTAGCCAAGTGGTTAATTTAATTTACTAATTCGTTTAATTAAGTTTTAACAATTTGAATCTTATTTTATATATGTAATAATTTATTGATTAATAATAAATTTTTAAATAAAATTTAAATTTATCGACGGATTAATTTAATCAATCGGATTAAAAAATATGTAAAAAAAAATACTAAAAAAAATCAGTTAAATGTCATGTTTCAATTTTAATTGTTAGGACAGAGCAGCGTATATGCAGACAGATTTTATGGTTATTTGACCGAAAAATAAATTCTGACAAGATTTAATAACTTTTTGAAAAGTTAAAAGTTTATTTAAAAATTTGTACCAAACACATTAATGTAACTTTTTATAAGTTAAAAGTTGAAAAAAGTAATTTTTTGGTGTTCAAAAGGGACCTTAGAGATTAGTTATTGGCTCTTGATTGAAGAATACCAATGACTTACGCATATTATTAGTGAACTTAATAAAAAAGTTTATTCAAGAAAATCAAAATAATAATAATTTTTTTCTTCTATTTTATGTGTGTGACGTTAGAAATATAACCATTAATATTATCTTCTCTTATCAATTTAATCTTTTAGAATGAGTGGTTTCATGACGTAGTATCAGAGCTCTATGTCCAAAAGATCAAGAGTTCAATTTTCGGTGAACCCAAAAATAAAAAATAACATAACACAAATAAAAAAAAAAATAATCTACGAAAAAATAATAAATAAATAATAAGTATTTCATCTTATAAATTCTTTATTATTTTTATTCTCTCCGATGTAGAACTAATTTTATGCATTCTTGCTGGTTGCAACTTTAATAATAAATAACATTTTTCATTTGAATTTTATGAATGTGCATGGTTCATAGACGCACACAGACACACAAAATAAGCAGACAACACTGTAATCAATTTCAGTATCATACCTACTCCAACTAATATACTACTTGATCCGACACCTTCGTACCAGAGAATCCTCCATGCCCAACTTAACAATATATATATATTGCTCATACTCTATTATTTCCAGCTGCCTACACAGTAATGATGTGTGCTTAATAAAGTTTCATTTAGCATCAATTTAGTCCCACAGTGAGGTCAAAATTAAATAATTAACAAAATGTCCTACATAACAACAGTTTAAGAACAAAATCGATAATCTGAAAAACAAGTACAAACTTCAGAAGCACAAAATCAACCATTGATGTATCAATACATTTATTTATCATTTTCTTTAGTTTTATAGAAAATATTTTATTTATATTATAAATTATTATTTAACGTACAAATAATATTTGTACAAAAACATCTTATTATTATTATCGTGATTGTCATAAATACGGTAATTATGTTGAGTGCAAAGGAGAATATTGCAGTTTGACCTCAGTCAATATATTATCCCTTTAATTTCCCTTCACATTCAGTGGATATATCCAACATTTAGGGAATGAACGAAAGAAGCACAAACGTTTTAGGAGACAGAGAAGACAACCTTATTAATCTTATCCTTCGTACTATTTACTTAACACTTAAAAGAATTCATTGAACGAGTAAAGACAAACGCTTTATATTAGCTTTTCACCTTTACATATAATACTATAATTAAAACCATATATAG
>NC_029790.2:5625902-5626192 GCF_000816755.2 Arachis ipaensis | reverse complement strand
ATCAATCATGATTGGAGAAGAATTATATAATGGTAACACTTTTGATGGTTTAACATGGAAAATGATAATGCATGGTAGGGACATGCATCTTGTCTATATAGTAAAACAAGTAAGTAAGAGAATGAGTGAGAATATATGAATATATATAACGGAGAATTTTTTCATAGCAAGTTAATTGAATTGTGCCCTACCCCTAAACTTAAAAGAATTCTCTTCCAAAGTGAGACATGCATCCTTTTGTCAGTTCAGTCTCTGTTGGGTCAGATCAAGAAATATTTTGTATATTGGAT
>NC_029790.2:5621098-5625892 GCF_000816755.2 Arachis ipaensis | reverse complement strand
GTACAATAATGTTATAAATTTGTACGAGAAATTAATTAAAAAATAATTCATTATAGTGACGGGACCGTATAATTTATTTACTTTTTGGTCCCTTTTTAGGGTAATAAAAAGGAGTAGTAGAAAGTAAAAGGATCTGTATACAAAGCACTTTTGCGTTTTGGTCTTAGCAGTTAATAATGATAAGGAGCGTGCATGAATCTTAGGCAGACATTTTTCTTTTCTGGAAACATAAAGATACATGCATGCATGCATAAGCATTATGCCGATGATGATGCAATCGCCTGTATCTGTATGTGTATATCACTAGCTTAATTTATGGAGTTTTAATTTCATATTTATCCGATATTTAATTTGCACTCTACTTGCAGTATAATTTTTGCTTCTGCAAAAGCTTTATTGAATTTAATACAATGGCATGCAATGATTAACCTTCATAGGCTGCTCTGTACATATAGGGACTTAATTAGTTTGACCAATTATAAATAACCAACAATATTTTTGAATAATGTGTAAATAATATAAATTAATAGGGTTAAAAAAGTAAATTAATGTTAAATTTAATTAGTAATATTAAATTAAGATGTAATATATTTTTATTTAATTGGTGGTTGTTCATGTTGTTCAAGATGGTCATTGTTTACATAGCACTCCCCTTATCTTAATTAGCTAGTAATAAGCTTTTCCTGTTTTAATCACTTAAAAGGTACATGATACAATAATTTTTTTTTTAAATTAGGAGTGAAATTCAAACCCACAATCTCTAACTGAATATGGAAAGACTATCTCATTTGAATTATAGTTTATTAGTATGTAATAGTAAATTATACTTATACTTATTAGAAGATAAATATTTGAGTAAATTATATATATTCATTATGAACAATTCTCCACACCTAAACAATTTTAACATCCAAGTGATTTGAGTTATGCGCTTCTTTTTCTCGTTTTTTTTCCACCTTTCTTCTTCTTCTTCACTCCAGATGCTACATCTTCTTCTTCTTCTCCTCTTTTTATTATTTTTCAATTTTGTTACCTTCATCACCAACAACATCTCCTCCTCCTCCTCCTCCTCCTCCTCCTATTGGAATTTCGTCTCTCCCTTCCTTTTTATCCTTCTCCTCCTCCATCATCATCATCATCCTTATCCTCATTGTCTTCTTTTAATACGTATCGTCGTTATTGTTATCATCGATTTTTGTTATATTGATGACATTGTCTTATCCAAAATTGATTTGGATGTATTTTTGTTCAAAATTGACTTGTTTCTGAATTCGAGTTTATATAATGGACAATTTTCGGTTTATTTGGTATTATACAATAGTTTTGTTTTGATACTATTTTCGGTTTATTCGAGATGCATGTGTTTTTGAATTCGAATTTATATAATGGACAATTTCGATTCATTTAGTATTATACAATAGTTTTGTTTTGATAATATTTTTTGTTCATTCAAGATGCACATGTTTCTGAATCCAAATTTATATCATAGACAATTTTCGATTCATTTGGAATTATACAATGATTTCGTTTTGATAATATTTTCGGTTTCGAAATGACTTAATGATGTCACCACAAAGAATTAGAATCAATAAAGATGTTAGCAAAATATTGATGTTGTTGGTAATGACAATAATAATGATAGAGGAGGAAGAAGAAAATGAAGAAAAAGATCAAAAAAATTCAAATAAAAAAAAAAGAAACAAGGAGGAGGAGGAGGAGGAGGATCTGGTGATATGGTGACGGTGACGATGACGATAATGAAAAAAAAAAAGATGAAGAAAAAAGAGAAGAAGAATGAGAAGAAGGAGAAGGAGGAAGAGGAGGAGAAAGAAAAAGAAGACGAAACCCGCACAACGTAAACTAAATAATTTAATTATTTGATTGCATAAATTGCTTGGATGTACTTTGTCTAATTAACCGATTTAGAGTTAATTAAATGATTTATTTATTCGTTTGTTTAAATAAATATCGATATTTAAATTTTATCTTTTATATATATATATATATATATATTTATTTATTTTGTTAACAATAAATCTTTAATGAAAACTCAAATCTATAATAAATCAATCTTTGATGATTTACTCAACTGAATAGTTTTATAAGGAAAAAAAAGGTATGATATTTTAAAATTGATGATTTCTCAGAAGGTTAAAGGTTCCATTATTAGATTAGATTGGATGTTAGATTAGATGTGATCAAGGGCAGTCTAGAATCTATGCAATGAACATATCTAAATTTGTAGAGCGAAGAAACAAGATGTAGGTTTCATAGTAAACTGTTTTTGGACGTTCTGAAACTCAATGCTAGCCGCCCCAAATTGTCAAGAATATATGTAAACAAATACTAAAGACACTATGCATTCCCTTTCATAAACAATTTTGATCATCAATATCTTAAGTGCTATACGCAATGTTGCTTTATTGTAAATATTTCTTCCAAAAAAATTAAATTACTATTACATATAAATAATTTTAATTTTAAAAAAAAGTGGTTTTATGACATAATTAAATAACTGATCAAGTCTATGAATGCAATATGTCTGAGATACAAACTATTGCTTAAGCACCTTGATTACTAAGGTAGACTACAGAATTTCTTAATGAATTAATAAGCTGATCTCATATATTATAGAATATATGAAAAATTTCAAGTGTACAGAATATCAGTGTTCCAGTTATTTTAACCATTGATTTCAATTAATATATATTATATATATTCTTTATAATTCAGATCAACGGTTAAAACAACTGAAACACCGGTGTTCCCGATATACTTGAAACTCTTCCTATATTATATATTATACATATTGTTGCTTCAATTCATATCTGTTAAGTAATTATTAAATAATTTGGCTTCTCTCTCTGTGGGAATACGAGGAGCCAACGAATGTAAATCTTGACTAAAATGTTCTAAACTTTTTCAATTTGGAATTAAAAGGACTTATTCCATTTACCAGCCACTGGTGGAAGGAGATTAATTAAATTAATGCTAGTTGTATACGTAAAGTATATCCACCAGTTCAGTGATTCATTGAACATTGCTCTGGGGAGGTACACTACTAGCTAGGGTGTGACATCATTACTGTAACGTTTTATTATTTGTCAAGTAGCAGCTATGATTCCACAACTCATGCTGCAGATACAGAAGAAAAATCTACTCCACTTGTTGCTACTTTCTTCTCAAAATTTTTGTTACTTATTATTAGTTTAATTGTTCAAGTAGTTGTTGAACAATGAGTGAATTAATCATCACTGAATTAATTTAGTTTGCTACTTAGTCATTTTCAAGTATTATAGATGTGCAAACAAATGAAGTAATAAATTTTAGAAACACAAGCAAATATTACCAAGGATTCCCAATATTATTCATGTGCTAAAGGATAATAATAGTAATAAATTTTTAAATTAGTTGACAATGAGAGCTATCAAGAACTCAAATCAAATAATAGTAATACATTTTTTAAATAGAATAAATAAATACAAATTTTATTAATTTTTTAATAACAACTTTTGTTTTGTTAGAAATATATTATAATTATTTATATATTTCTTCCTTTCAGTTTGTGTTTTTACTTTTTAGGAATAACAAAATCATGAATTTATAATATAATATCAGAATTTTATGTTTAAAAAAAAAATTAAAATTCGATCTTTGCTGAAAAAAAAAAAAATCAGCATATAAAGCAAATAAAAAAAATAAAATCTCTACAAAAATTTAATTAAGTAAACTCAAAAAGTGATTCTTATTTGAAGAGACCTGTTAGAAATATATTTATTAGTGTATCTGTTCTTACTAACTTAAGTTTGAAAAAAAAAAAGGTATTATGCCATGTTTTGATTTATTAAATTAGCAAATTAAGTTGCTAGCTACTTCTCCTATATTGGTTAGAACTTAGAAGGCAGAAATTGATGTTTCTTATAAGAAATAATAAATTCATTTGTTTATGTGAATGAGAGAACTACTTTTCTAGAAATATAGAAGCAGAAATGAAAATAAAAATAAAATAAATATAAAAAATAATTTTGTAGTTAAATTTTTTGTCAAGGGAGAACACAAATTATAGAGGTTTAGAATGTTTCCTCTGGGTAGCACATGTGATGGCCATGATTCATCATACAGTTGACATCACAGTATCACATACAGATATAAATAAATAAATCGTTGCCGTCGCCGTCGAGAATCAGAGCTCGCGAGGGAGAGAGGAGATGCGAGTCAGGGAGAGAGCTCGCCGTCACACTCCGCCACTCCTGCCGTTGTTACCGACCTCGCCGCTGCACCTCGCTGCCTCGCCGTTGTACCTCCTCGTTTCTGCTTCTGCTTCTGTTTCTTGTTTCAGTTTCGACTTCTACTTCTTGCTTCGGCTTCTGCTTTCTATTTTTTCTTGCTTGGTTCGGCCTCTGCTTTCTGCTTCTACTTCTTCTGCTTATGTGTCTGCTTCTGCTTTTATTTTTGTTTTTAATTCTGATTTTGATTTGTTATTTTCTGATTTCATTGTTGTTGTGTGTTAATTTTGTTGTTGAATTTGATGTTATTTCTGAATTTGAATAATGTGTTATTGTTGGTGTTCTTGAATTGAATCTAATCATTAGTATTTGGTGGGAGTAAGGGAGGTGGTGGTGGTGGTAAAGATGCTAGTGGTGATGGAGGATATTTTTGTCTATAAAAATTTAAAAGGACGATTTTAATATGAAATAAAACGTTTGGGACGATTCTAAATAAAAAATTACATGAGGAACGATTTCGATTCTGACCCTAAATATTAGGGACCAAAACAATACTTACCCCTTTAAT
>NC_029790.2:5620209-5620954 GCF_000816755.2 Arachis ipaensis | reverse complement strand
TTGTTTATTTATAGAAATTGAATAGAAGGTATATATTAATAAAAATGATATTGTTGATTGTTGTTATTAATCTTATTTATTGTTACTAGTTATTCTAAAATATTGAACTTTGAAATTATATCTGCTTGATTAATTGGCATAAATATTCTCATTTTCTATATATCTTTAAGATAAAATACTGTGTCAATTTTTTTATTATCTATTATAAAATAAAACATACTCTTTTTTTAATAATAATGAGTTTATGTAAATTATAATGGTTAATTTAAATTGAATATATCTAAGACTTAACATAACCCTAATAATATAATATTTTAACAATTTTTTTAAACAACAGTAAAAAGATTAAAAAATATATTCTCCATTTAATTTTATACATAAAAGATTAATAACATTTTTTAATTTTTACTCAATAAATTTAATCAATATATTAAAAAAACAAAAAAAAAATATATAAACGGATTCTTATAATTGTTCCCAAAAATAAGGCTTCCAACAAAAAAGTCAATTCTAGTTTACACACAATGCATAAATCAATCGTTTAACGTAATCTAGAAAAAAAATATTAACAGAATGACTAATTAATCTCAAAAAATAACTAAAATAAAGATCAAGAATCCAAAAAGGTATTTTTTTTGTTAGAAACAAATGCCATTTAAGATTTTTTCCTCTTAATTAATTGATTCAGATATTTAATCAATCATGTATTCTTTTTTGATAATTTATAAAAATAATATTATTTATA
>NC_029790.2:5619715-5620198 GCF_000816755.2 Arachis ipaensis | reverse complement strand
TTTATTTTTAATATATATTTTATATTTTAATATATATTTTATATTAATAACTAATTTTTATAATTAATTTTGATATACAACTGATTGATGTTTATAAACAAAAGAGTAGTTAGGTGTTAAGATCGTATCGGTGATGAATTGATGATATGCATTATATATTTTGGCACATGATGTGCGGTTATAAACAATTGAATTTCATCTATATTCTTATACATTCCTTTTAAGAGACTAATAGACTCTATCCAAAAGATCAAAAACGGATCCTCACTTTACATTACCAGCACATTGAAAAAGGAAAGTAGCGAAATGTACATTGTATCTTCAACTGTATACTACTACTCTCTTTAATTTAATCAAAATTTCTTTTAATTAAAATAATGATGAAACTAATATATGTGTCTTCCATGAATTTTTATTTCTATAAAATATTCTTTTAATTCTTATGAAATTTATCTATTTTAATTACAATTGTTAATTATTCTG
>NC_029790.2:5617103-5619370 GCF_000816755.2 Arachis ipaensis | reverse complement strand
TACCAAAAATTAAATTTTAAATTTTTTGGATATAAAGTTTCAATATTACGTAAAGATATAACTTTTTACAAAAAAATTAAAGTTTAGAAGACAAGAGAATTAAACTCTAAATTTGTATATGTTTGAGTTGGCTGAACCAAGACATTTGTGATATTTGGCATTTACAATGACTATGACTATGACTTGACCCGTTTCTCTCTCCCTTACCCCTCCTCAATCTCTTTGTCCCTATCTCACTCCAATATAATCCCATAACCCCTTCTCCCTTTTTCATTATTTAATTTCTTCTCTTATAAATCTCTCTTTCTCTCTGTCTTTCTCTCAGTACTCACTTCACACTCTTAATTCCTTGTTTGCAATTGATGTGATGAGGCAATGAACATGATGATGTCTTCTCATGATGATATAGGTAGAAATCTTCGCACAAAAAAAAATTATTACATGGTGATGGATGATAATGGCAATGGTGGCAGTGACAATAACAAGAACGAGAGCATTTGTGCATTGATGATAAGGTACTCAGCAATGATATTGGTGGTTGTGACCCTCTCCATTCTTGTGCTACCATTGGTGCTTCCTCCTCTTCCACCACCGCCGCTCATGCTACTCTTCCTCCCCCTCTTCATCTTGCTCTTCCTTTTCCTTATCGCCTTCTCTTCTTCTACCACCACACCAAACTTTTCTTCTTTCTCCTCTTAATTTATCAATAATGTAGATCTTTCTTTTACCTTGTCTTTTTAATCTCTGTGTCTTTTTCATTTTTAATGTTTAGCTTTGTTTAATTCTTGTATTTTTCAGTTTAATTTCATGTATATTATTTTGGTTTCTCTTTGTGTGATTTTGGAGTATGATAATATTATATTAACTTGAACATTTTGATATGTCTGTACTCATAAACTATTTAGATATTGTGTTCTCAAAAGATGTAAGACTTGTAAACATAAAAAAATGGCTTAAGATTTTAAGAAGAGAATTCATGAGGAAGGAAGTACTACTTGAAATAGGCAAGTTAAGAGGATTGAATCTGGTATTAAATAAGATTGACGATACCTTATTTAGATTTGGTTGTATTGTTAGAAATACAAGCTGACAAGCATTGTTGAAAAACTATGGGTGTGATGAAAACTGCGTGCTATCAGACTTGATTAATAGTATTTGTACATTTTAAAAGAGAGAGAAAATGAGAGGAAGATATTAATGTTATTGGGGAGATGCATGTATCTGACTGTATTTTGATTAGGTCTACCTTAATGAATTCATTGGGTCTTATTAGCTGACAACAACTTTTGTGGAATTTCGTTACCTATGCTTATATTTAGGCCAATGCCCAATTTTGGAGTCAGTATACAAAAATGTTATGGTGTACGCTTCGCATGCTTGCCCATAATTATTCTTTTTCCATGGGCGCCTTTCCCTTTACGTAACATGTATAACTTATATTTCTGCCCAAAAAATTAAAGTGTGCCATTCAAATTCAAATTAAATAACTTGTAACAATGGATTAGTTACATATATGGTGATAATAAGTAACTTGGTTCTAATAAGATTTCATTTTAAAGTGATAAAGAGAAATTAAGTTAAAAAATGAAAGAACGGTTAATGTGCCAATATTTAACTAACTCCCGGTAAATTATTTCTATTGGAATAAAAAGAAAAAAAATAAAAAGAAGAGAGATTAAATTAAACAGGTCCAGTGTCCACATGTGAAAGAAGATTAAATATTTCTGACCGGTTGTTACTAAAAAGTACACACGATAGCCATTGACATTTGTGGTTAACTTTCATTCTTTAGGGTCAGAGAGTGTATCTATATTCGTGTTCATGTACTTTTTCTTTATCTTTGTTAGTATATAGTATATACATTGTCATTCAATTATTTTTCAAGAGTGACACCCATGGACCCAAGGAGGTGGATATGTTCTCCTATATTTGGAAACAATGTGAAAAAAAATAATAATAAATTTTTGGTGTCATTAGATAGCTAATTAATTTTCATAGAGTAGGGTGAAAGATGTTTTACACAAAAATGATGTAATTTGTGGTTCATCAATTATGGTAACTAGAGGCAAATTTTCTTTATACAGTTTGCTCCGAACAAATTTTTTTTCTTACAAATTTTTTAAAAATTAACAAATTTTTTAAGAATATAATTCACTATCAATAATTTTTGAAAATTACAAATAAAAATTTAAAATTTGTTTCTCACGAATTATATCTTCAAAAATAAATAAATTACTATGCCTCTTAATATTTTATTAATTTTAAAT
>NC_029790.2:5615523-5615842 GCF_000816755.2 Arachis ipaensis | reverse complement strand
GTGTACATGTAAGTTAATAAAAAAATATTTAAATTTTTTTTCAAAAAAAAAAGAAAAAATAAATAAAAGCAATGATTGCATACTGCACCACGGTTCTCACAACTTGCTTATATATATTATATATGAAGTTAATTGAATTTGGCTGAAGAGATTGAAAATATATACATACATATACATATGCAATGTACTCTATATATATCTTAACAAATTATAGACTCCATTTTATTTTTCCGCAGCAACTCACAATGTGTGGTACATGAATGGTATCGGTGTGTAATTGAAAATGTTTTTAGGGGTGAGTAGAATCAATTTTAATTAT
>NC_029790.2:5612977-5615328 GCF_000816755.2 Arachis ipaensis | reverse complement strand
AATTTTTTTTTACATTTTATTATAATTTATTACTTTTAGAGAAACTATTAATCATAAAACAATTTACTCTAGAATTAATTTGTATATAATCAATTATGACAAAGCAAATTAAAATAGGATGTTATAGGAAATTAAGATGTTTGAGTTAAAACTTAAAAGTAGAGAAATTAAACAATGTGTTTTAGACTTGATTTAGAGGACAACAAATGTGGCGGTTTACTTGCTCACAAGAAGAGCATTTGAGAGTCATGCAAATTGCATTCAGTGATTTCAACCAAATGAGAAACAAGTTTTATTATTTTGATTTAAAAATATAATTATACTTTTACTCTATAAAAACTTGATTATTCAAAATTTGTAATATAGAAACATGTAAGTTGTAATAAAGACAACTCCAAAAAATTGAAGTTGTTGAATGCTGTGAATGTGAATACATGGCAATAATAATAACCATCTTTGATAGACAAGACACAAACCATGATGCATGACTTGAAGAACAACTTGGTTGTAAATTCATACATATATAGCTATATATGAAGAAAATTAAATTAAATGAATATAGAAAAATGCATATGATGAAGGATGATTACTAATGTGTGTGGGGCCATGGAATGAGGCACGCAGCCACCAATAATAATCCATGCAGCATGAGGGATACTCCAAATCAAGATATTCATTCATGGCTGCCATTCCTATATATGCCACGTCACCAATATTATGCACCAATAAAAATAAAAAGTAGCAAACACACAGACACAAAGCCACAAAGGATGCTCCTATATATTCCATCCTTTTTTTCGTTCAATAATGCTAATCTTTCCAATAATCCCCACACACCCATTTTTGGCTCCAATTTTGCACCCTCCATCTGCGGATTCATTATTTGATGATGCCTTTTGGATCCAAATCAGTTTTTTTTTTCATCTAATAACAAAATGCTATAAATATGTAATTATTACTTTTAAGAGATGATCAAAACTTCACCCTTAGCTAGGTATAATCAACGGCGGAGAAAAATAATTTTGCCAGGCCAAAGATTCTTTTAACACAGTATATATATAAGAGTTCTGCTAGGGAATCAATTAGAGTTCTGCCAACTTTTTAATAAATTGGATTTTAAAATTTGTCTTAACAAAGGTAAGTTGATATATATAAATGTTTTTTTTTACTAAATATTATGATGTTTCTTTTTCATACTAAATAGATATTTTTTAATGTATTTTTCGAATTTTTTGTATTACAGATGTGGAAAGAGAAGGTTTTTATAGTTTTTAATTAGGTTTACTTAATCAATTTTTAATTATTTAAATTTTGAATTTAAAAAATTTAAAACTAATTATTAATAATTATAATTAATTGAGTTGTTTAATTCTTGGCTGATTACACATTTGGTTACCTATACTTTTCCTATATATAATGATAGAAAAATTAAATAAAAATTTGATTAAGAATTTTGTTTCATTCAATAATAAATATATTAAAAATTTAATTTTAATTCTTTAATAAAAATATTCTTTTTTTATTTTTTATAAGCATAACACTTATTAGTCGAATTCATCGAGTTGTCTACATATATGAATAAATGACTATTTGTATCCATAAAAGATGAAAACGTTGACATATGTACCTACACTAGATCGAAACTAAATTTGTACTCACGTAAGATGTCTTCTGTGTGACAAAAGTACCCTACGTGGCACTCCAACCCTCTAAAGACACATGGTACTTTTATAACACGAAGACATCTTGCGTGGATACAAGTTTAGTTTCGATTTAATGTGGGTACATATGTCAGCGTTTTCATCTTTTATGAGTACAAATGATCATTTATTCCTACTACATATATTATGAGATAAAATTTAAAAAAAATATTAATGTAATAAATTAATTTCGAAAATAAGAAATAAAGAGTATATTTTAATATTATTTTAAAAAGAATTTACTTTTCATTTCTAAAAAAAATTTAAAAACTAAAAAAACAGAAAGATATAAAAGACTATTGTTAAAAAATTATTGCAAATAAAATTTGAAGTCACAAGCCCCATAAAAGAAAATTTAAGTTAATTAACTAAATTAACCACAACGACACTTATACTATAACATATATGACTAATAGTTTTTCAATAAAAAAAGTCTAGGGGATCAGCACTCTTTTAACAATCTGGCACTTAATTATCAAAAGAAAAGTGAGTAATCTTTTATTATTGAATATAATCTCATACCATTAAAAATATTATTGATGGCTAATTGATAATTACAAAATACAAAATTTGCTGGCCTAGCACTCCTCTTTTCAATATTTAGGAGGGGAGTCATAGCTCTTCATTGTCTATATATATAAAGATCTGCCT
>NC_029790.2:5608584-5612895 GCF_000816755.2 Arachis ipaensis | reverse complement strand
TGTAATTGAATATATTTTTTAAAAAAAATATAATAAACATATATAAACTTTTTTTTAAGGATACATATTAGAGACATTTTCATTTTTTTTTATAATTTGATTGACCAGGATAAAAACTAATTTCTACACAATTTTTTATTAGTTAATAAGTTATTGCATACATAAGATGAAATTCAAACTCACACTATTCACTTAAGCAAACGAGTAAACTAATCATTCAATCAATCCAACTTAGTTAAGAGACGTTTATTATCTAAAGATTTTAAGAGTGTGAACATTGTTAATGTTACAAGTGTGAGGAGTGTATGAAATTAGTCCCACATAAAAAAACAAGAAAGAGTGAAGAATTTATAAAATGAGAGACTCATTAACTTACTACTTTAAAGTTTTGAGTTGGATATCGTGTCTTATATTATTTCACTTCCTCTCCAAAGTATCTAGAGCAGAATTAAAAAAAAAAAGAAAACTAACATAAAAATTAAACATAATTAGAATTATTGCACTTAGATTGTCACAGAATATCATACATTTCACTTTGCAAGGCATCCTTATTTCAATCAATAGATTCTGCAGCCAACTTATCTCGGTTAGTGCATCAACAATCCTTTGAATTGGACCTGATTAGATGCAAACATTATTTGTGATTTTTTATATGTAATTGAAATGTATTGCATCAAGTGTTTATCTTTATCATTATGTCAAAAGTTACTGCAATTAAGGTGTTTCTAACGTTACTTGTTAAATCAAGTTCTTATCACTATATATTATAAGTTTTATATCTCTCAAATATAACAAAATATCTAAATAGTCTATAAGTACCAAATATTTCTCATTCCATAAGCTAATGATGTTGATAAAATAAATTAACAAAACGAAATAATTATATTGAAGACATTATAGTGATGAAAATGCATGTTTGAATTCTATTAGCTGGGGTGCATGAAACAAAGGATGAATGAACTAAGTCCAACTCCCAAGTTTGTCTGATATATATTCTACGATAATATAGTAATATACTATCAATTAATTGGCAGACTAATACAGTTAAAATTGCTCTAATTCTTCGCACCATTCTTAAGCCATTGCCACAACTTACTTCTTTATTATTATTATTATTATTATCATCATTTTTCTTTGGGGTTGGTGAAAGCAATTTTTTAGGTACATTGATGACATCTTAAACACTATTAATAGGTGCATGCATTTACTCCACTCCATCACTTAAACCTAGCCATCAACTTCAATTAATTAATTAATTATTAGTTGATTAATAATTAATTATAGTTAACAACTGGACCAATTTGAGGTATTACTGTAATACAAGCTTAATTAGCTGGCTAGTATGCTGTCATGAAAAGTTTATTTGAATCTTAAGCATGCATTGGACCATCCATGCGTCTTTGGAATATAGCCACTAGCCACTATCCAAAACACTATACTTAATTCACATGCCCAAATAAACAAAGACCAACTAAGAGTTTTAAAAGCAATTTTATAACAAAAAAGAATTAACTAATATGAATTAATTCAAACTTGATTTCCTATATATTATTTATTCTAAATTAATTGTGCTTTGTTTTGATGATTGAATCGGTTGATTTTAGAGATTTGACTGTATATTAGGGGTGAGCACGGATAGCGGGTACTCGATTACTCGTCCGAACCCGAATCGAACAAATTAAATTGGTTCTGATACCAACGGGTAATCGGATCCAACCCTAACTAAACCGATGACTTTTGTTAGTGATTGGTTCGGGTATCGGTTTTGGGGGTGCAAAACTCGAACCAACCCGCAAACCCGATCATATATTAATTAAATAAGAAAATAAAAAAAATATATATGGCTTTTCCATTAGACAATAATTATTCATTATTAATATGTTTGAATTTTAATGAGTATAGTTTTTAATATATTTGGTGTTTAACATGTTTGAATTATTTTTATTGATATTACATGTTTATTGTACTTGTTGAATTTTTAAGATAAAAATTTCGTTTTTTTTTTTTATAAATTTCAAAGTCATCGGGTACCCAATTATCCGAACCGAACTAATCCGTCCTTAATCAGTTTGGTTTGGTTCGGGTACATGTACAAAAAAATACAAATCCAAACCAAACCAAATCAATTACATTTTGATCGGTTCAATTCTAATTTTACTATAAATTCGAACCGACCTGTGCTCCCCTACTGTATATGATTTTCATTTTTATAAAGAGCAAGTTGAACGAGGAACAGCCTCATATCTATGATTCATAAGTTTGCCAGAGAATCAAAGAGAGGTACATTGAATGTGCATGCAATAGTTGTATACATAAAATTGGAAATTAGTCATTAACAATGTATGTACGAACCGTTATCCAAGGAAAAAAGTGCAAGTTGTATGGAAGGACAATCAATTGAAAATTAAAGTAATATATATATAAATATATAATAAAGTTATAAAGAGAATCACTAAGCCAATTGTTTATCGACAACATTCGAAGGACAATAGTATTTTCAGTATCTAATTGTGTAAATGAATGTGTGTGTTGGATAAAAACCTCTTTAGATATAGTACCATTAAATTAATACATGAATTCAGTTTTAAGCGGAATATTGTCTTTTAGTATATGGAGAATCTAGTAAGCTACTTGCTACAAGGTTGATTAACTCTTCAACTATTATATAATCACGCCGAATTTTATGTTTGACCAAATATAGAATTCCCCTGCCTTTCCGTACTAGACATGTCTATATAGGTAAGATTTGTAATTTTCTAGTTAATGTTTTTTTTTTTTTTCGGTATCTTTTGATTTCGGCAAATCAATCACTAATTTTTTACGAATTTAAATTTTATTTAAAAATTTATTATTAATTAATAAATTTTTATATGTATAAGACAAACAAAATTTAAATTCTAACCGATATTATTGAAACAAATAAGTAAACTAATTAGTAATTACTCGATTAATTCAAATTGTTTTATTTATGTTAATTTTTTTTGGTGACTTAAAAGAAAATAAACAAAAACTAAGAAAGAAAAAAAAACAAGAAACTGCTTAAGAAAGGCAGTCCCACTGAATACTACTCTCAAACTCATTCCAAGGCAATGAAAGCTCCACTTGGGGAGAAATAGTCCCCATTGCAGTCTTTGCCATGATGTCTGCTACTGTATTTGCATCTCTCAAGATCAACCGAAGATCAGCACGCCATTTCCAAGACATGATATCTCGGATTTTTAACACCAAAGGATCAGTAAACCCAGAGCAATCTTGTAAATTATTGACAATAGTAAAAGCCTCCACACAGTCTGTCTCACATATAATGTCTCTTTGTCCCGAGTCCCATGCTAAAAGAAAGCCTCTCCAAATAGCAAACAACTCTCCTTGCAAAATGCTACGACTCTCAATTGTTCCCAGACAGCCTTGTTGCCACCTTCCCTTCCAATCTCTGCTAACACAAGCAAAACCAACTCAAGCACCACTGCCAGGATAGCTAGCATCACAATTAATCTTAAAGGTACCCACTGAGGGGGGAATCCAAGAGCCACTAATGGTTGAGGGGATAGATAGTCGTTGCAACTCAAAAATATTTCGGAGCTCCTTTTCTAAGGACAAAGCCATACCAATCACCTTATCTGTGGTCCAATGCTCGTGAGGATGAAAGATCTCGTTATTTCTCGAACACCAAATCCACCAGAGACCAAAAAAGAATCTGAAGGGGCGCTGTTTGCTATTATGTAAGAACCAACTCATCAAATCCACTGGTTGATCGGAGATCCCTAAAGCTTGCCAAACAAGTTGGGCTTTTGGACAATCCCGAATACAATGTAAAACCGACTCCTGACTTGAGAAACATCGTGGACAGCTATCCGTGTGCGAAATGCCCCTCCTAAAACGAAATGCAGCAGTAGGAAGAGCCTCCCGAAGACATAGCCAGGCCAAAAATTTGTGCTTTTCCGGAACATGTTGACGCCAAAGCCAAAGCCAATTACCCCTATCCTCCCAACTAAACATCTTCTTACTGAGCCATAAATAACCACTATGAGCATCATAAACCTTTGAGGCCGCACCAGTCCAACACCAACCGACCTCTGAACCAGCTTGAACATCTGGGTTGTAAGAATTAATGTTGCTCTGCAGAGACTGATTCAGAGGAGAATAAATATTCTCAAGGTTCCACTGTCCAGATGACCAAAGGTCCAAGATCCTGAGATCCGAATCAGAAATGTGAACATAATCCATCTCCTGACACAATCGCCCCTCTCTTATCCATTTAGAAAACCAAAAGTTCTGTTCCAAATCCCCAATGCACCAACTAAAACCTTCCTT
>NC_029790.2:5589266-5607493 GCF_000816755.2 Arachis ipaensis | reverse complement strand
TAAACCCAGAGCAATCTTGTAAATTATTGACAATAGTAAAAGCCTCCACACAGTCTGTCTCACATATATGTCTCTTTGTCCCGAGTCCCATGCTAAAAGAAAGCTTCTCCAAATAGCAAACAACTCTCCTTGCAAAATGCTACGACTCTCAATTGTTCCCAGACAGCCTCGTTGCCACCTTCCCTTCCAATCTCTGCTAACACAAGCAAAACCAACTCGAGCACCACTGGCAGGATAGCTAGCATCACAATTAATCTTAAAGGTACCCACTGAGGGGGGAATCCAAGAGCCACTAATGGTTGAGGGGATAGATAGTCGTTGCAACTCAAAAATATTTCGGAGCTCCTTTTCCAAGGACAAAGACATACTAATCACCTTGTCTGTGGTCCAATGCTCGTGAGGATGAAAGATCTCGTTGTTTCTCGAACACCAAATCCACCAGAGACCAGAAAAGAATCTAAAGGGGCGCTGTTTGCTATTATGTAAGAACCAACTCATCAAATCCACTGGTTGATCGGAGATCCCTAAAGCTTGCCAAACAAGTTGGGCTTTTGGACAATCTCGAATACAATGTAAAACCGACTCCTGACTTGAGAAACATCGTGGACAGCTATCCGTGTGCGAAATGCCCCTTCTAAAACAAAATGCAGCAGTAGGAAGAGCCTCCCGAAGACATAGCCAGGCCAAAAATTTGTGCTTTTCCGGAACATGTTGACGCCAAAGCCAAAGCCAATTACCCCTATCCTCCCAACTAAACATCTTCTTGCTGAGCCATAAATAACCATTATGAGCATCATAAACCTTTGAGGCCGCACCAGTCCAACACCAACCGACCTCTGAACCAGCTTGAACATTTGGGTTGTAAGAATTAATGTTGCTCTGCAGAGACTGATTCAGAGGAGAATAGATATTCTCAAGGTTCCACTGTCCAGATGACCAAAGGTCCAAGATCCTGAGATCCGAATCAGAAATGTGAACATAATCCATCTCCTGACACTGTCGCCCCTCTCTTCTCCATTTAGAAAACCAAAAGTTCTCTTCTCCATTTATGTTAATTTGTTAGACTGTTAAATGGTCAGTTAATTTTCAAAACTTTTTCAAAAACACTAAGATAATAAGTGGCCAAATATATATACAATTATTATGATAAAATAATTAAATTTATAATAAAAAAATCAAATTTATTTATGAGAGAAATGCTATATTTGTATATTAAAACCAGTCACTAATATATTTATGTATAAATACATGTGTGATTTAATTTATTTTGAATGTGTATGTGTATTTTAGCATGTATTTTATACTGGTAGCTGACTTTAATTGTTGATTTTGATATACACGTAGTATAACCCTATTGATAATAGTATAATAATAAATTTTTTAATAAAATAATAAATATATTTTTTATACGCAATGACCTTTTTTTTTTTGTGTAGAAGCACTGTATTTTATAATTCGTTTAAACGAATAATTAAGCAGATATATAGAATATTCAATATATAAGTGAGAGGTGTTTATTCCATTGCATGGTGGATCGGAGGAAATAAATAAAAGTGTGTTTGGTTTGGTGGTGTATGTATCATTCAAACTGAGCAAAATAATGAATATAAAGAGTGCAACCGACAAATTTGAAAGCCGATAGATAGTTAGATACCACTCTCCACATTCATAATAAAAACTACAAGTTTCCAAGTTGCAATAGAATCTACCATCTTTTCTTTAATATCGACAAATAGAAAAGAGAAAATTGAAAGAATAGCCTTATTACCCGTTATTACCATCATCATGATTCAATGTATCAATATATATGTACATGTCAATGCCGTACATGACCCAAAATTATTCCACAATCAACGAAGAAAAGAAAGGAAATAAAGAAAGATGACACCAATCATGAAGAAATCTAATTCTTAATCAGTCAATATATAATAAATTTAAAATATCTCATAATTTTGTTAATAATAAAAAAATTATTTATATATGTAATTATGTATTAAAAGGCCCAGATAGGCCTGACAGGCCAATAAAACTAATTAGTGAGCGTGTGTCTGACCTATTAACATAATAAGACTTTTATAAGAGCCTGAGCCTGTGCCTATTTTATAACAGGCCAGGCTGCAGGGCCCTGACAGGTCGCCTGACCTTTTTCCACCCCTAGTTAAAACTAGGCTAAGTTCAGTGTCCGAAACAAACATGCATCTTTAAAATATAGGGCTAACCTAACATACAAAGTACTATTTTTTTGGGTTCGAATTTCGTCTTGTACATGCAGTAACTATTGGCCAATAAAAAGTAAAAACTCTTAAATAGAACTTAGTATTGCAACAGATTAATCCTTGATTTGCCGAGTTAAGAGATACCGTGAAAAACCGAAAAAAAAAAAAAGATATACTACTTCTTTTAATAACCATATGGCTCATAATATAGAAGAAAATCCAGACACTTTGTGTCAAAATCCTCCACCTTAAAGTAATGATGGACAAAACGATTCTAGTTGACAAATTGCTAACAATGTTGCCAAATTAACTTAATCTAATTCTAATTTATGAGACTATTATATTCAAATTCTTATTTTATGGGAAAAAAAAAAAATAATGTAAGCTCACAATTTCAATTGTTGCCACCTGAAATGCTAATAGTTTTTTCAAAGTAATTATGATAATGGAGCCTAAAAGAAATGATAAAATATAAGATTTTGGCTAAGTCCCCTTATTATTAAAGTAATTATTTAAGTAATTTTTATTCATTTTTTCAGAGTGATGGTTAAGATTAGTCAAATAAAGAAACCAAAAGTTACTATATTTTTTATCTTGGAATTTTTTTAACACAAAATTTTATGTTTGACTCATTAATCATCAGTACACACTGAATAATAAAATCCATTGTTTAGTTTATTTTGAATAAATAGATAAATAAAAAAATGAATATAAACTAAAAATTCACTCCACCACGTCATCATCCATGTTCATTGCTAGGGTTTTCTTATAGATTTAGTTTGTTAGAGAAAGATTTTTAATTGATATATATATAAATACAGGAGAAAATATAAATTTCTAATACCTGTCCTAATTAGAATAATACTTATTATTATCATCTCAAATTAAAGCAAAAATCTTGTCCAAGATCAAGATATATGTGAATTGAATTGATAAGATTTTTCATGCAAGCGAAATTCAAAGCTTGTGGGTTAGAGTTTAATTTGAATCTGATGTTTGATTTATTACTACCATAATTAACATTTTATGTGTCTAGGAAGAAAAAGTTGGAGCCAAGAAAGATGGCTGAGTTGAGACAAATTGAAAGCTTTAAACAAAAAGAACTTAACAAAAAAGTTTTGCCAATTAAGATAATGACATGACGGTGATCAAGCATCTTTAATTTTATTAGTACGACAGACATGTTTATCGTTGTAAGGTGCAAATAATAATTAATGTAGACAAACATGTTTTATCTTCCACATTAATCTTTTGCTAAGCCTAACTAAGGCCATTTTATAAGTCAAAACTCATGAGCTTAAATTATATTGCTAGCCCAAGTTCTATGTACCAAAAACAAAGCAATCTTTGGTTGGTGTGAATTGTGAAATGTTGCGTGGACAATATGAGTCAAACTTATAACCTAAGAAAGGTTTTTATGAAAACTTGTCTATTTATGAGCAATTATTATTCATTACTTGTCTTGTATATTGTTAGTTGCTGAACCTTATACTATTTAATAAAATTGCGAAAGAATAGAAAAAGCAAGAAAAGAACTTTTATTGATTGTTGATTGATTGAATTGTTCTGAAATGTATTGTAAACTATGAGGGTAAAACTAAATATATATAGAATATTGTTCTATGAAAGATAAAAGCAAATAAAGATAAGATAAGAGCAACTAAAGATAAGATAAAGATAAGATAAGATAATAAAGACTAAAATTGTAATTTATGTATTCTATTGGGCTGAATTTGTAGGCTACGAGACTTCTTTATTGTTGTCATTGACTAAGGTGGAAGAGTAGTTTAATACTATTTCATATATGAATATCTAGCATTGTTTCTGTACTCGTTTTTATTTCTTATTTTTTAAGAATCTAAATTTTATTTAAAAATCTGTCACTGACTAATTAATTTTTGTATACATAAAAGAAGATTCGAATCTACTGTTTTTGTTAAAGCAGATGAATAAATATACTACTTTTTTTTTAACAGAAAATGAACAAATTATTCGTCCAATTAATATTTTTTTTTTAATTTACGGTTTAGTTTTTGAACTGATTAGTACATATATTTTTGTAGATGACATGTTTTTTATGTTGTATTCATTATTTTTGGTAAGAGAAGCTGTTCACGAAGAAGCCGAAACCCAAATGGCCAAAAAGGTCCACAGCCCAAAGATAACAAATAGGTGTATTGTATTTATTGGATTATTCGTTGAAATTAAATATATGCTTTTCCTTTGTGATCCTCTTTACACAGAAAATGGAAAAGGAAAATTGAAGACACAAATTTCATCTTCTTCGTGATTAATATAATTAAATCCATTATTTTTATTTTTTAATATAATTATGTTTACATTAAAATAATTGAGCCCAAGCCAAGAAACAATAGCTCAAAAGGCATAGTCTCCCCATACTCAATTAAAAGGTTGCGGGTTCGAGTCTCTATATTTTTTATAAAAAAAAAAAAAGAATTGAGCCCAAGCCAAAAATACTATTACTCTTATGTATACATAATGTGTCATTTTAAATCAAACAATAAGAAAGAGGTTGAAGTACTTTTGTAAAATGAAAAATAAGTTAGTTTTAATAAATAATATTTATATTGACATTTTCACTGTTAACATTTTGTGTTTACTTAATTAATATAAAAATGAAATTTAAGAAATTAATATGTTAGCCCAGGCAGCCCAATTGATGAAGAGAGTAGCAATGAAGCAAGAGAAGACCCAAAGAGGAAGCAGCAATTTCAGAGGAAGAAAATGGGAACAGGCCTGAGATAGGAACCAGGAGCACTAGGCCCAAGTTAGCCCAAAAGTGGAGTAGAGACTTGGTGAGGAAATAAACTGCGTAGCATTTATTACCAAAAAATAAAAAACTTCGTAACATTACCCTGTCCAAAACAAAGTGCACCCATGTTGGATAGGTTGTTTTTGTTGTGGGTTGGTTTGTTATCGGCCCACATAGTTGACCCAAAAAAAAAGGTGTACCCAGGTTAGAGAAAAAAACTGTATGACATTAAATCACAATTTCCTTAGCCGAATATGGAGTTTACGGCTGGCAATTACCCTACCCACGGTACCCAATTCGGTCCAACCTGTTTGGGTAGAGTAGGCTATCCGAACCGCTACGGGTAGAGTAGGGTACGGTCCGAGTATGCCTGCGGGTAGGGTAAAATGCGGGTTTAGGGTGTATCCTACCCGCACCTCATATATAACACATATTTTATTAAAAAAATAGGTATATAGTGAAGAAAGTGAAAGTTGAACACACAACCTTCCTTATGTAATGACTTACAATAAGTGAATAATCACTAAACTAGTCAGTTAATTTAATAATTTAGAGCATTAGTTTTTTATTTTTTATATTATTAATATATAAAATTTGAAATGATTGAATTTTATATTTACTTTGAAAAAATTTGATATTTCTGCAGATAGGATAGGGTAGGGTAGGTTTAAAACTTTAGGGTGCGAGCAGGGTTAGGGTTGAGAGATTCTCAACCCGGGAATAGAGTATGATAGAGTTTTAATAAAATTTTCAACTCGCGAGTAGGGTTAGGATAGAATCCAAACTCTACCCTACCCAACCCATTGCCAGCCCTAATGGAGTTAGTTATAGATATGAAGAAATTTTTTTGAAGCAAAAAAATTAATTATCAAATTAACTATCACATATATAGTTTAACTAGTATTTAATGTGTATTTGATATTCTAGTTTATAGAAATTTTTCCTTTGACTCGAAGGACGGGCAATACTCTTTTTTATAATTATCACCATTGATTTTAATTCAATAACACCACTAGATTCTATCTCATTCTTTCTCTAATACATTATATCTACTTTTTATTTCTTAATTCTGTTTTTTCTAGAGCTAACATAATATGTTTCAAAATTTTCAATTTTGACTAACGATTGAATATAATGATTTAAGTTTAAAAATATTTGACTACATACATATATGTATGAGTTATCATGATATGAGTAAAGTATTTGATTCAATTATTCATTTTTCTTTAAGAATCAGATATATTCCATCCTTTTTTTCGTTCAATAATGCTAATCTTTCCAATAATCCCCACACACCCATTTTTAGCTCCAATTTTGCACCCTCCATCTGCGGATTCATTATTTGATGATGCCTTTTGGATCCAAATCAGTTTTTTTTTTCATCTAATAACAAAATGCTATAAATATGTAATTATTACTTTTAAGAGATTATCAAAACTACACTCTTAGGTATAATCAAAGGCGGAGAAAAATAATTTTGGGAGGCCAAAGATTCTTTTAACACAATATATAATGATGGAAAAATTAAATAAAAGTTTGATTAAGAATTTTGTTTCATTCAATAAATATATTAAAAATTTAATTTTTAATTCTTTAATAATTTTTTTTTTATTTTTTATAAGCATAACACTTATTAGTCAAATTCATCAAATTATCTACGTATATTATGAGATAAAATTTTAAAAAAATATTAATGTAATAAATTAATTTCGAAAATAAGAAATATATAGTATATTTCAATATTATTTTAGAAAGAATTTACTTTTAATTTCTAAAAAAATTTAAAAACTAAAAAAAAAGAAAGATATAAAAGACTATTGTTAAAAAGTTGTTGCAAATAAAATTTGAACTCACAAACCCATGAAAGAAAATTTAAGTTAATTAACTAAATTAACCACAATGACACTTATACTATAACATATATAACTAATAGTTTTTTTTTGAAAGCAAATAGCTCAACACAATAGCAGTGGAGCACCAGAAGTTACCCAAGTCTCAAAAATAAACAAACCTAAAAAGTAAAAACAAAAACCAAACTAAATCCGTTCCCATGTCATCTCCGGCATAGCCATCAACAACTAAAGGGATCACCACCCTTGCCAGCTTTGTTCAGCACCTTAGCTTTCCACAAGCTGAGTTTCTCCTCCACCTTGTCTATTATAGGCCTCCATGTCTTCACCCTCCTTGGATTAGCTCCTAGAGGGATTCCAAGGTATTTCACTGGAAGGGCATCTCCTTTGCAGCCCAGCAAATTGCACATTCGCTCAACCCATTGCTCCTCACAATTAATTGGAATCAGGCTGGATTTATCAAAATTGATACTCAGACCTGACATCAACTCGAAGAATCGCAATAGCCTCTTGTAGTTCTTGATAGTCTCCTCTTCTGGTGGGCAAAAGAGGATAGTATTCTTTCCTCGCATACCATCTCTCACAGCACTTAACCAACGCCTTTCTTCTAGCCTCTAGAGTTCCATCATGAACTCCATTGCTGACCATATCATCAATCCTCTTGATCTCCTCCTCAAACTTTGTAATCTTCTTGTCCATCTCACCGAAATTTGCCTTATGCCATCTTCCCAGAGGTTCAGTTAGCGCCTTCAATTTATCTGTGAACTGTAGCTCTCCCAAGCCTCTCCATTCCTCCCTCACCATCCTGAGAAAACCCTCATGTGTAAACCATGAATCAAGGCTTCGGAACGGCCTCGGACCTCCTCTTAGCTTCCTACCCTCCACTATTAACGGGCAGTGATCTGACAAACCCCTTGGTCGCAAATGTGCCTCTGGGAACTCTTCCAACCACTCCACACTAACCAGAACTCTATCTATGCGACTGCAGGATTGCCCTCTAAACCATGTAAACTTCCGATCAGTGAGCGGTAGATCCACTAAGTTCATATCCTGTATCCAAAACTTGAAATCTTCCGTAGACCGTGTCAACCCAGTCCCACCTTTCCGTTCCTCTACATGTACTATTTCATTAAAGTCTCCCATAAAACAGCACGGAACCTGACATAGCCCCGCTATATAGCTCAGCTCCTCCCAAACATGAATCTTCTCATCTCTATCATGTGCACCATAAACCAAGACAAACGCACAGTTGAAACTATTTTTTAAAATCACTCCTTCAGCACACAACCACCTCTCTCCCTGGTAGCAGTTATTTACTTTAAACACCTCCTCATCCCACATTAACAAAAGTCCACCAGACGCTCCATCAGAGCCTACATATTCCCAGCCTGGACTACCTTGTCCCCATATACATGTAACATCAAACCTCGTCAAAATCTGCCTTTTAGTTTCAATCAAACCTAACATTTGTAGCCTATGTTTATTTCTTAGGTCCTTCACCATTCTCTTCTTCCCATCTCCCCTCAACCCCCTAACATTCCATGAACTGAAAATCATTTTAAAGATTTTTTTTACACACCTGTTTTGCATGTTTGGGTCTGCACCGTCTCATTTTTGCTTTCTGCTTTGCTATTTTCCGTTTGCGAGCTATTTCTTCATTCTGTGCTCGTAAGATTTCCATAATGTCATCTTCTTCATTGTATAATATTGCCCCTGATTCGTGTGCCAGCTCCCAAGTCTTTCTATTTTCTGCCAGTTGCTCCTCCACCTTTGTTTGTTGGTTGTCATTTGCTTCAGCTGCATCCGCATCAATCCCCCTTTCCTCTTGGCCTGGTTCATTCTGTTTTATGCCGTCCTCCGTATGGTTGCATAGCACCCTTCTGGTTTGTACACGACACTGATGTCCTCCTGAGCTTCGTTCACCCCAAGTATCATTTCTTGGTCTAGCATTCTGGTTCCCGTGCCTCCCCTTTATACCGCAACCCAGACTCGCGCCTCCTTCCTTGCAGTTCTCAGGTAGTTTGTGACACAGTTCTCCCCCTGCTTCCTCATGAACCGCACCACCACACAAGCCACGGTCGATCGCCGCTGAGTGTGTCTCTTCCCTTTCGCCGTCCTCAAACCCCACGTCTTCATCATTACCAGCCCTGACCGCCGCTGAACAGAGCTCTTCCCCGTCGCCAATGTCACTCCCCTCATCTGCAATAGCATCCGCCTCGCTGTTTTGGAACCGGCCATCTCGATCGCACACCCTCTGCCCTCCCAGCCTTGCGTCGAGTCCAGCTCCTCCGCCGCCCTCCTCGTCGATCTCTCCCTGCCTTCCAGTGACAAGGAATTTTCCATGGGCGCCGCGGCTTTCTCTCGTGGATTCCAGGGCTTCAGAAACGCGACCCGTTACCCCCACGGACGGCCGACCCGCATGCCCTCCCACTTGCCGCTGACCCGAACCCGTCCACACATGGAGTGATGGGCCCAACCCATCTTGCCTGGCCCCATCCTGTTCTGAATTGTTTAAGGCCCAATTATTTCCTGAACGTGCCTTTATTTGTTTTGCATAGGAATAGTTCTTTCTCAGCCCAATTAGATCACAAGTTACCGTTTTTTCCGAACCTTCCTCATAGAGCAAAACGGCTCTTCCCCCCAAATCAAGCATATCATAATTGTCCTTAGTTAATGCCAGATACGTTCCAATTTCCCTGCGATCACGATACGCCCAGTCATTACTCCATTCATTCAAAATTGTGTCTGTAATTACCTTCCTGCCCTTGTCTTCTTCCTCACTCCGTGAAACCCACAACAATCGCTCTTCATCCTGTAGCCCTACTTGCAATGGCCCTGCTTCAAGGTTCTGCATTAATTCCACACCGACACTGTTACTCTTGCTATCGGAGCTCCTTTGTGCAGTTGTTTTTTCATCCTCTAGTTTTCCGGTGCAAAGCAGATTACATGCCTCATGCCCAACCTCTCTCACCAGAACATTAAAGCCTTCTGTACCAACTGTTACATGAACCCGTTCTTGAATCACATCCATTATGCAAGTGTCAATCTGTACTCGACCTACAGTGAAAGAGCTACATATTTCTGTTTCTCTGGCACATCCAACGACTTCACCCCATTGGCCTCCTATTGTTTTAAAAGTGTTAACTGACCAAGCGTGCAACGGGACCCCAAAGCATTCCAGCCATACCCGTCGAGTTTCACTATGTTCCGACTCCTCCCATCGCCACACTCTATGAAACAACTGTAAGAGGCTATTCATGTTAAAGGTGTAAGCGTCATCGGCATGGCTGACACTGTCAAAAGTCAGCAGTGCTTTGTACGCGCCCATCTCCCGCACCTGAACTACATTAGGCACATTCTTGGCGATCATTTCCTTTAAAGAAGCAAGGTTAATGGCTTTGGTCGTACCCCCGACAAGGCTTCTCTGTAGCCATTCCAGATTCTCTGTTGCCACTGCTACTTTCACTTTTTTTGTACATCCATTTCCATGAGGGTCCTTGTCAATTTCCTGCTGCCGTACCTCGTTCCCAGGAGCCTCAGGGCCATGCTGATCAACTTTCCTACGTGGCTGCCATGTAGCTATTTGTGACTTGTCCCCCTCCGCCCGTCTATTACTTAAAGTTGCTGATCCCGGCGTTCTTCTGTATTTAGCTTCTTCCACAAATACTATCTTCCCTCTCAGTCTCTGGTGATTCATTTCTGCTACAGCCTTCAAAGCTCCTCCTCTCGTTGTGTACCGCACGAAAGCAATCATGTATACAATTCCATTTTTTTGTTTCCGTGATAAATATATATCATTGATGCGTCCCGTCCAGTTGAACAGATGGAATAATTCTCTCTTGGATATGTCATTTGGCAGATTACTCACAAAAACAGAGAAGGATTCATTTTCCAGTCGCCGATACTCTTCTCGATTCCAAACCCTTGGATCCTTGTCAAGTTCTCTACGCTTACCCCTCCCTGTGTTTCCCACTCCCACTTTCTCTCTCGCGCTCTCTCTCTCTCTCATACTCTCTCTCCGTCTTTTGTATTTTTTAAATGGCTGAAAAAAATACATATATAACTAATAGTTTTTCAATATTTGGGAGGGGTCATGCCTCTGATTGTCTATATAAAAATCTGCCTCTTGTACATCATATTTTCTCAAAATTAAGTTAAATTAGAGAGTGTAGTTGGTTTTTATAAATAAATTAAAACTACAAATGTAATTGAATATATTTTTAAAAAAAAAATAATAAACATATATAAACCTTTTTTTTAGGATACATATTAGAGACATTTTCATTTTTTTTACTGTACTTTCTAATTTGATTTGTCGGAATAAAAATTAATTCTTTACGAATATAAGCTTCAGTTAACCCAATTTTTTGTTAGTTAATAAGTTACTGTATACATAAGACGAGATTCAAACTCACAACACTCACTTGAGTAAACGAGTGAACTAATCACTCAACCAATTCAAATTAGTTAAGAGGCATTTATTATCTAGAGATTTTAAGAGCGTGGGCATTAAGACACAGGTGCAAGATATCTAGAGTAGAATTGGAGGGAAATGAAGCCTTTGTAATTACAAAAACTGACTAGTTAGTTATTACAACAAATTGATATTTATAGAAACTAACAGAAAATTAAACAAAATGGTGAGTGGTTACTCTCTAACTAACTTACAGTTGGTATAATTAGCTTAAAACTACTCCTAACTGCCTAACATGCTCCCTTAAGCTAACTAGCTAAGCCAGTCCTGATTTTATAAACTCTGAGTTTGTCTTTGAAATTTTGAAATTAAAAGTGGTGGCTGAAAAAAGGCTTAATGAGTGTATCAGCTTTTTGATCATGAGCTAAAATGTGTTGTACAAAAGCTTCTTTTTTCACTATGAGATTTGGACCTGACTAGATGCAAACATTATTTGTGATTTTTTATATGTAATTGAAATGTATTGCATCAAGTGTTTATTTTTATCATTATGTCAAAAGTTACTGCAATTAAGGTGTTTTTAACATTACTTGTTAAATCAAGTTCTTATCACTATATATTATAAGTTTTATATCTCTCAAATATAACAAAATATCTAAATAGTCTATAAGTACGAAATATTTCTCATTCCATGAGCTAATGATGTTGATAAAATAAATTAACAAAACGAAATAATTATATTGAAGACATTATACTGATGAAAATGCATGTTTGAGTTCTATTAACTGGGGTGCATGAAACGAAGGATGAATGAACTAAGTCCAACTCCCAAGTTTGTCTGATATGTATATATATTCTGATATATATTTTACGATAATATAGTAATATACTATCAACTAATTGGCAGACTAATACGTTTTTGTCAAAAATGTTTAATCATAAAGGTGTTATAGGTTATTTCATGTTGCCTCATTTTATATTAGTTTAAATTTTTAAGATAAGTGATTTCATGATATGATATTAAAATGATTCTTATTTAAAAGATTTACACTTTATTATTTTTGATTATTTTCTTTAAGTGGGGTAGTGATACATCCTCTTTCTTATCAGTAGGTTAGTATTATGTACCTTAAGATTGCACATTTATGTATATTCTGACTGAAAATTATGAGAGTAGACTGCTAATTAATTTCTCAGTTGACACTTGGAACAATAATACTGTTTTCGCATGATTTAGAAATATGAACATTTCATTAAACACATTGGGTATAAATAGTACACGAAGTCTTCATTATGAAATTAAAAATTCTTTTCTAGTATTCACCACCACGATCAGATTTGACAATTTTAATTTTCTTCCTAAGTTGAAGTTCAACTTCAGTTTTGAAAGACTTAAAAACATCCAAGACTTGAGACTTTTCATGAATTAAATATAGATACCCATAACGAGAATAATCATCTACGAACGTAGTAAAATACCATTGTCCATTCCAAGAGACAGTAGGGAATGGGCTACATATATCGGTATGTATCAGTTCTAAGACATCTTTAGCTTTCTCGGCACATAATTTTTTTTTAGTCATTTTCCCCTTTATGCACTCAATGCAGACTTCAAAGTCCGCCAAATTTAGAGATCCAAGAATCCCATCCAACACGAGCCTCTAAATTCTCTGTTTAGAATATGACCTAGGCGTTTGTGTCATAATGATGCCGAATTCTCATTTAGTTTTTGTTTTGTACCTGTTTTCAGTATTTCATTATTATATGAATTCAAATTAAGCCTATATAAATTATACATCAAACGACCAGAGCAAATATTATTCGAATTATAAAAGAGACTGACTTTATTGTTTTCAAACAAACAAAAACAATCCGATTTGTCCAAATGAGAAACAGAAACTGAATTCCGCCTAAATGACGGTACATAAAATGTCTCAAAGAAATCCAAGTAAAATTAACTCGTGGAACATAATCTAAAGGTTCCTATAACTTCGATTGCAACTATATTGCCGTCGACCACATAGATGTATCTTTCAGCATCACTTGGCGGTCGATTTCACAGGCAACCCTGCATAGTAACACTTATATGAGTAGTAGCAGCAGAATCTACCCACCAAGTATTAACAGGTGGATAACTTAAACTAGCCTCAGAACAAACGAAAGTAAAAAATCATACCCTTCTTAACTCGCCAAGTGGCATATTTGGTACAATCCTTCTTCATGTGTTCCACCTTCTTACAGAAGAAATAGATTAAAACTTGACCTATTTCTTAGCCTTTTTTTGCTGAGTATATTAAAAAAATGAAACCATGTGAGCACTTTCAGTCTTATCTTACTGTAGCCTCTCTTCTTCTTGCACACAGTGAGATATAAGCTTTAGAGGCCAAGTGTCCTTCAGAGTGTTATAACTCACTTTGAATTGCCCAAAGTGTGTAAGAAGAGAAATCAAAATAAAATGCACGAGTAAATTTTCAGACAACTTTAACTTTAGTGCTTTCAATTTAGAAGCAAGATGAGACATTTCCATAATATACTCCGTTATGTTCCCTTTACCTTTATATCTCATGGAAATAAGTTTGCTTAAAAGGTTACTTGTGTCCGCCTTTTTATTCTTAGCAAATAATTTTTTAACATCTTTTATGAATTGTTTGGCATCTTTATCCTCAATAATTGAGCCTCGAAACGCCTCAAAAATTGAGCGTTTCATCCACTTCTCTATTTTAACCTCATTGGGATTTTCTGGAGTAGAAGTAGGTTTCTTCTCTTGAAGAGCTATATCCAGATCCATACAACCGAAGACAATCTCTACAGTATCCTTCCAAACCTTAAAGTTTGAACCATTCATCATAGGAATATTGCTAATTTATGCAGAAACATTGACAGCTGAAGCCACAGTTTCTGGATTAGAACAAAAAAAATATGCAGTAAATATTAGTTAAATAATGGAAAAAATCCATATTGAGATATCTAGAACAACATTAATTTTCAATCTTTGGATAGAAAAACTAACTGTAAGTGATACTCTCATTACAGTAATCAAATATTGTCAAAAATTCATGACACACATTAATCCTTTCTTTGGACCGACTGAATGCACATATGGAAACTTAAAAACTTCGCAACATATTTATTACCGCATATATTTTTTATTAATTGGCCAAACAATAACCTTTTTTTGGGCCGATTATTGACCGTATAATTAATAGAAAATAAACAAAAGTGTGTAATGCTTATTATTTGGCCAAATAATAAATTTTCTTTGGGCCGATTATTGTTCGCATAAATAATGAACTTTATTTTCTTTTACTCAAATATTATTAATGTGTACACATAAGACATAACTCGGCCAAATATAAATCTTCCTTTGGGTAGATTAATATTCGTATAAATGACATACAAAATTAAATCTGAGACAATCATAATTTAATGATATTCTATTAATGTTTTACAATAAAACATCAATTTTATGAGTATAATCTTATATTTACATTATAAGCACACAACAATAAATATATATAAGCACACAACAAAAAATAGACACGCTTGTATTTATATTAAACGGCCGACAATATAGATATATATCAGGATTGTTACACATCTAAGTATTTTTTCATCCAAGTTTATCCAAGTAGGTCCAATTATTTTTTCTTCTTCTTCTTTCAAATACACACGTATATTCTCTTCTTATTTTTTCAAATTCACGCATACCTCCTCCTCCTCCTCTTCCTTCTTCTTTGCACACGCAAATTCTTCTTCTCCTCCTCCTCCTCCTCTTCTTCTTTTTCTCCTTTTTCATTATCGTCATCACCAACAACACCAACATTTTGCTAATGGATTATTTTTTCAATTAAATTGAATGGAATGCAATTGCTAAATTGAATTGAATTAAATTAAATGGACACAGGTGTTCTGAATTAAATTGAATTGATAATCTCTAAATTGTAGACACAGGTGTTTTGAATTTGATTTTATATAATGGATAATATTCCGTTCATTTAGTACTATACAATTGTTTCACCTTAATAATGTGTTCAGTTCATTATGCAGAAACCTGTTTTGGATTTGATTTTATATAATGGATAATGTTCTGTTCATTTAGTATTATACAATTGTTTCACCTTAATAACATGTTTGGTTCATTATGAATTGAATTGAATTGAATAGACGCAGGTGTTCTGAATTGAATTGAATTGAATTGAATTGATAATCTCTAAATTGTAGATACAGGTGTTTTGAATTTGATTTTATATAATGGATAATGTTCCGTTTATTTAGTACTATACAATTGTTTCACCTTAATAACGTGTTCGGTTCATTATGCAGAAAGCTGTTTTGAATTTGATTTTATACAATTGATAATGTTTCATTTATTTAGTACTATACAATTGTTTTACCTTAATAACATGTTCTGTTTATTATGAATTGAATTGTTTTGAATTGAATTGAATTGAATTGATAATCTCTAAGAGGAGGAGAAGAAGAAAGAAAGAAGAAAAACCTGTGTGTACAAATTTGGAAGAAGAAGAAGAAAAAGGAGGAGAATAAGAACCTGCACAAATTTGGAAGAAGAAGAAAAAGAAATACGAGGAGGAGGAGGAGGAGGAGAAAGAAACGGAGAAGGGGAAGGAGCGCGTCATTTGAAAAGTTGTTACAACAACTTGGATAGATTTGGATAAGAATTTTGCTTGGATGTAGAGTTTTATTCATATATATATATATATTAATCCAGGAAAAAATTAAACTGAATATTTTCGATGACTAAATTATGAAAGGTTCTGATATCACTTGTTGGAATAAATTATTTTATAATCTAGATCATCCATATTGAATCACCAAAATTATATATCATAATACAGAAGCGCACTTTTACTCAGAAATTAGAAATTAATGGAAGAGTTGTCTCAGCCTTCCTCAACCAACACCTTCTGTATCCCTAATAGGGCGGCTGAATTCCAACTTCTCTTATAGAAAAAGAGTTGCTGAGCCAGTTTTGATATATTGTGGACCAAAACCTTGACACAATTTATATTTGAGCATGGCACCCATTAAATCCTAAAGCCCAAATAAAAATAGTATCTAAAGCCCAAAAAGATAATATTTGGTTTTATTCTCATTTAATTCCTAATCAAAATTAATTATGACTTATTCAATTTAACATTTATAACAATAAATGAGATCACTGTTATATAAATCATTTAATTTAAAATAACATAATTTGTTATTATAATTAATATATATATTACCCACAAACAAACTAAAAAATTAAATAATTTTCTAACATAAGTCTATTACAATAAGTATTCACAAATTATCAAACCAAAAGGAATCCATAATATATGTATAGATCCATATATACACTTTTTCGAATCTATGATAATAACACATATATATAACAAATTGTGGTCCTCCAGTAAAACATATAAAACAATGTCAATAATAATGACAATAATAAGATCGAACAATTCTTTCTCCTTTTTTTTATCAGTGTGTATTAAAGTTATTTCATTAGCTAAGATTGGAGTTTGGTTAATTCACTCAAGAAAAGAAGAAATATTATAGATTTGAATTTGATTTCAAGAATTCAAATCAATAAATCCGAACAAAATTTAATTATGGGTGGTTCTGATACCACTTGTTGAAAATTCATAGAATTTTTAACTCGAAAATCATCCATGTTGAATCAATAAGAAAGAAATACTTGAGAGCGAAAGCGTACCTGAATTCGTGAACATGATTGAAAGAATTTGGTTATTTGATCTTCCTCAACCAAAGTCTTCTGTATCTTGATATGGCTAAATCGCAACTCCTCTGATAGAAAATGAGCTACAGAGGCGACTTTTGATGTATTGGGAATCGAAACCTTGAAGTTACTATTTATATTTGAGCGTAGCACCCATTAGACCCTAAAGTCCAAATAAAATAGTATTTTTTATTTAATTCTAAATCAAAAGTAATAATGACTTATTCCATTAATATTTATAACAATAAATGAGATCATGTATATAAATTATATAATATGAAATAGCTATTGTGATTATGATCAATTATATGTATTGCCTATAAATAAATTAGGTAAAAATAAACAAAGAATGCAAAGAAATGAGGACTTTGTCCGAATGTGATTTCTAGGATTATATGTTGTTTCATGTCATGAAAGATGGTTTCAATAGGTTCAAGACAGAAAGGAGCATACCGGGTTTAACTTAACTTAGAATTTGATATTTTCTAATGTTCTGATAATAGTTAGTAAAAAAATCAACTATTATGTTATAACAACCGTCCTATATATACTTTTTTTTCTCAAAATCTTAGTTTGAAATTATAAAATTCAGTTATAAAATAGACTTAGAATGTCCCAAAATTTTAAATTTTGAATAAAAGCCTACTTGCCATCCCCAATTTCTTTTTGTTTTTTAAAATTTAAATACCCTGACAACATGCACTAACAAATCTATAAAAATAGAAATAGACCAACAAGTGAAAGTTCATCCCTCTCAATTCTATTTTTTTATCTCTTCCTCACAAAAATATTCTTACAAAGAATAATCAACTTTATAATTTGATCAAAAAGCGGTGTTAAGAAATTTTATATTTTCTTTGTCTTACATGCTTTGTATGGATTATACTTTTTTTTGTCATTGTTATATCAAATTCTTATCATTTATGTCTTTATCATCTATCCAATGTTTTGTCTATTCATTTTTTATATTTATTTTATGGTATTAATCCTTCCTCTTTTTGCACACATATATTTAGTTTATCATCTAAATTTCTATCACATATAAACCTATCATTATATAAGATATTTAATTAAGAGTACGTATATTTTATGAACTCTACATAAATTATTTAATTTGCACCATTATTATTATTATATCTTCTAAAAGCATAGACTTCTAATATTTTTTGTTTATATCATTGATATCATTATTATTATTATATTTTAAATTTTTTAATTAAGAAGTACATACATA
>NC_029790.2:5588169-5589187 GCF_000816755.2 Arachis ipaensis | reverse complement strand
TATATAATATAAAATAGCTAATGTGATTATTATGATCAATTATATGTATTGCCCATAAATAGATTATGAAATAATAAACAAAGAATGCAAAAAAAAAATAAGACTTTGATAGTGTATAATTTTGGAAATTATATGTGGTTTCATATCATGAAGCATAGTTTCAATGGATTTAAAGTCGAAGAGAGCATTAAAAAAGCTATTTTTCTAGAGAACAGGTTTCAATTTAACTTAGAATCGGATATTTTCTAATCTTATGATAATAGCCAGCAAAAAAGGCAATTAACATGTTATAACACCCATACTATTTTTTTTTCTCAAAATCTTAGTTTAAAATTACGAGAGTAAGTTATAAAATAGACTTAGAATATCCAAAAATTTTAAAATTTGAATAAACGCCTAAAAGCCAACCTAAATCCTTTTGGTTTTAAAATTTAAATACTTGACAACATATACTAACAAACCTATGTAAATAGTAATTTTTTTTTATGTTTTATTGATCTCACATGATAAACATGGATTATATTTCTCTTGTCATTATTATGCCAAATTCTTATCATCTATGTCTCTACTATACTTCAAATGCCTTGTCTTTTTTATCTTTGATATTTATTTTATGACATTAATCCTTCATCTTTTTGCACGTGCATATACTTGGTTTATCACCCAAATTTCTATCACATACAAATCTATCATATTTTTATGATTTTTTTAATTGATACTATTTCTATAATTGTTATCATTATATTACAAGCCATTTAAGCCAAGAGTACGTATATTTTATAAATTATCTATGAATTTTTTAATTTACACCATCACTATTATATTTTCTAAAAGTATAATTCTTCATATTTTTTGTTTGTGTCATTAATATCGTTATCATTATTATATTTTAAATCTTTAAATTAAGGAGTACATACATATTTTATGCAATTTGTATATATTATTATTATTATTATTATTATTATTACTATTATTATTACTATTTTTATTTTTCTCTTTATTCTTATATACATATACA
>NC_029790.2:5569825-5588123 GCF_000816755.2 Arachis ipaensis | reverse complement strand
CCGATTAAAGTCGGATGCTGAGCATCTTGCCCAAAAAACCAACCGTGATGGGAGAATGCAAAGAAAATTAGGACTCTTCTAGTGTTAGAAACAAGAGATGAAACTGAAGAAAAAATTTGTATATTATTAAGTGTATTTTGTCTTTCTATCATTTTCTTTCAACTTTAAAGATGTGGGCCATTCGTTGTCTTCCTCTCGGAATCCCTTTCTTTCAACTTCAAAGATGTGGGCCATTCGTCGTCTTCCTCTCAGAATCTCTTGGGTGAACATTCACACTCCTGTTGAGTTGAATGTTACATTGTACATTGCCTATATGGAAGGCTAATTATAATGGATAATTTAGATATACATAAAAATATTATATTTTCTATCTTAAAAAATATATTTTATGATCTTAACAAATTAGAATGCATAATTTTCTATCTAGTAAAAATATATATGAGAGTACTCTTAGAGTACCTGTATTTATACTTAAATTATAAAAATATTATTAATATAATATTTTTATGTATATCTAAATTATCCATTAATACCAATCTTTTTTGTGTTTCCATCTTCATGGAAACATTCCAAAAAGGTGTGTCCATGGAATGGGTAATGAATTTGCAAATTTGTTGGTTAATAGCTTTGAAAATAAGTGGAAAAATGGTGGTGTTTGAGAAGAAAGCACCAAAGCTATATACTGTTTGAGAAGAAAGCACCAAAGCTATATACTGTTTGATACCAAAGCTAAATGGATAGTGTTCTATTTTATTCATAAATAATCTTTTCTATTATTCATCAATAAAAAATGTTAATTAATTAATATTGTATGGAACACTTTTAATTTATCTTTAAATATATGATATATGAAAACTAGCGGTAAAACTAATATATTTATCTAAAAAAGTTACAAAACAAATTATTAATGATATATATCAATTAAATAATATTATAAATAAAAATTTTAATTTATTATTTTATAATATCATATTTTTTTAAAAAATACATGTATGCATATAATGAATTTTCTATTTATATTTGTTAAAAGTTGAGACCAAATTACATGTCAGAATACAATATATCACAGAATACATGGTGAGTACTAAATCATATAAATTAAAACTATTTTTTTTGTCTTCATCTCTTCTAAAGAATATATTTTTTAATAGAATAACTAAATCTTTTATTTACTAATAATAAATATAAGTATATTGCCATAATATCTCACGAAATTATATTCAAATATATTCTATTAAAGCAAATAATGTTATATAACATTATTTTTATAAACAAATAAAGCTAAGGTTTGATGATAGATTTAGGTAATTTAAGGATTGACCAAATTAAAGCAAAAGGAATATTCATGATGATCAATAATACAATAATGTAATAATAGAAGAAAAAAAAAAGGCGAAATTAAAGCCCAATATATATTGACAAGTATTATTTGATTTATTTCACAATGTTTAAGTAACATTCTTTTGTGTATAGATGACACTAGGAGTTATCAGCAATTTAAGGATTGACTAAATGAAAGGAATGTTTCTCATAATACAGTAAACGCTCAAATTGGCCAAAAATAATTTAATCAGACATTTTGATTCTTAATAAATTTTTATTTAGTAGAATTTTCAAAAAAAAAAATATTCTTATTAGATAATTTAATCGGGTCTGCTACACATTCATGTAATCATGTAATTAAGTTAGTTCAAACCCAAAATAACTAACACGCTTCCTAATCTCATTAAATAAACGTGACTTCCACGCGCCCCATACAAATGAAACGACTACTTCATTCGCGCTTCATTATGAAAAAACGTTCTTTCTTCTTCAACACACACGAAAATGCTCTGTCTCTTCGAATCTCTCTTAAAATCACTCAAACTTCAATAACATTCTCTGCGGAAACTACTACTGGAAAGGAATCGGAAGAAGATTTCACAAGCAACAATCAGAAACAAACGAAAACAGCAACAAAGACTACCAAAGGTATGAGAAAACTACTATTCATCTTAAATCTTGCAATGTAGCATTTCGTTTAGTTGCATTTTAGTTTTACTGGTTTGATTTGGTTCGTTTAGTAGATTGAACTATTGTGAATGATTTTTACAATATAACTAGGCCTTAAAATGAAATTTGTTGTTATTTTCATTCAATTCAGTGTAACTAGGGCTTTAAGATATACGTGCTTGTTCTTATTGGTGTGGATATTTAACTAGAGTTTTGTTACTATCTTCAGTACTTCTTTTGCATGAAAGAATACTATTCTTATTGTTTGAAAGTTGATCATCATTTATTAATCACATGAACGTTTTTCAGTTCGGTGGCTTTTGTGATTTTGGTTCTATGCATGAAATGAGTTTCGGTTCAGTAGGTTGTGGCATTATAATTAACTTGATTAAGATATACATGCTTGTGCTTGTTGATGTATTGAATAAGTTTTGTTTAGGACAATTGAAATTAGAGACAACTCTTTCACTTTAATAAGCCATACTACTGTAAAATTGTCTCATTATATTGGATAGATTTCAGCACGAATAGTAGTTGACCATGATACTTAAAGAAAGATATCAAGTTTCAGTAAGAGTTTTTAAAGAATCCAATATGCAAATGTCATTTTGAAAGAACACCTAATTGATGAAATTTGAAAAACTCTGATACCACAGGGGTGAATCTCCAGTACTTCAAGATAACAATGAAATAATACATTGTTTGCTTATCCCAAACACTCTTTGCAACCATAAAAACGAGTGAGATTAAAGGGTCCGAGCAAAACTTAGCATTATAACATTGAATCCCTTTTCCACTATGAGAAATTCCCATGGACCATTTCCATGCCATTTTTCTGTTGAGCAGGATTCTCTTTTAGAGGCAAGCTCAGAGCATACTTTTATGGCACTGGATTGAGGAAGAAGGAAATAACACTAGCTAAGCTTTCAGAGAGAGAAGGAGTATTTAGAACATTTTGTAAGATAGGAAAAGTGGATATATTACAATGTTAATTCCAATCTGAGTACAACTGAGGTGAGCACCTCCTTTTATAGAGGTCTCTAGATAGAAATGATATCTCACGAAATCTAGACAAACCTATTATACAATGCCAACTGGAGGATAAAGATAAGCCTTATCTCTTTCTAACTTTTTTGAGACATGTGACAAAGGTCACTTTATTCTAGCACACTTAATTATACATAGTGGAGCTACTGTTTTAGTAAAGGGATGGTTTGAAATAGTCTTCTGGAAGAGTCCCATCACCATCTGAGAAGGATGAGTCAGAAGCCAAATTGACAGCTCTTAGATCTGTATCCGGGTCTTGTAGGTAGAGAAACGGGTCTTCAGTGTTTCCTTCATTTGGATCTTGGGCATCTTGCAGATATGGGTCAAAAGGTTCTGATTTTGGGCCTTCAGCATTATTGGATATTCCTGCATCAACTCTAGTTGGGCTTGGTGGTAAGGCATACACTCTTCCACCTAGATCTTCAGAATGCAGATCTTCTTTAGTATTTCTGTTTGGGGTACGTGTAGACGTGCTGGGCTGGTCTCTTGGATCATAAATTGGGGCATAAAAAGAGTATTATCCAAATTGATTGACTATTCCAGAAGTTATGAATCTGGACTGGAACTCTTGGAGGGTTATTGGGGGAACCTCTGATTGAAACGGGAGTCCTTCAACTACGTCTCTTTCTCCATATAAACCAGGTTGCCAAAGCTGACAAAGGTATTTGGCCAAGGCATTCAGGACCGTCTTCTCATCCGTGGGCCACATGGTAGAGTATCCAACAATATCGACTTTGTTCATGGTGTGAGGATTTCTTCTAGTGAAATAACTCCTCTGTAAGGTGACAAAACAACAGAATTTCTGTTTTTCTTTAGAGAGCTTATTCCATAGTTGGTGTCTCTCGAACATATTATACAATATTCCTCTCCATGCCTCAAGTGGTGCATACATAGAGAATAACCTGACTAGATGAGACTAGGCTTGAGAGCGGTTACACAGGATATGATATACAGGGAAAAGGGGCAATATGATGGCACATGTATATATGGAAGAAAGAGCCCAGATATACCACATCATTTCTTCTGGGATAGGTCCTTGGATTATTGGCACAGTGCAAAAGGGGGTGTCCATGTCAAAATACCTTGGGTTTGGATGGATTTGGGTTATGATAAGGAGCTGGTGTAGCTAGTAAAACAAGGTTTGTCTGGCTAGACTATCTATTTGGAACTCTGTCTGAGGTGTTGCTTGGAGTGGAAAATGGCCAATCTTTCTTCTGTATGGGCTTTTGTGAAGAGGGCAGTCAGGGAATGGAATGGTGTATGAGGGTTTGTAAGAACTCATGGTGCAGATGTAGTGGATTGGTTTTGGGATTGGTTCTATTGGTTTGGGAGGTGGTTCTTTGGTTGGCCTAGATAGGAAATCAGCAAGTGTGTTTTGGTGGCCTTTTATGTGTTTCACCTCAAATTTATAGCGGGAGAACTAGTCTTTCCATCGCAAGAGTTGAGAATCTGGCAAGATCTTTTTATTGATCTCCAGCATTGATGGGAAAGAGGTGTTATCCATTTTCACAGTGAAATGATAAGAACTGAAATGAAAATTGAATTTTTCTATCCCTCTTTTGACAGCAAGAATCTCTTTGTAAGTGGCATGGTAATGTCTTTCAGATTCTTTGAACTTTTTGCTAGCATGCGCACAGTAGTGTCTTGCCCCATCAATCTCTTCAAGTAGCACAGCTCCCCAGAATTCATCACTAGCATCTGTCTGAAATATTCTTTTTCCTGTGCTGGGAATCTTTAAAGGAGGGGGTCCTGTGCTATCTTCTTCAGGGTTTTGACAGTTGTGGTTTACTCTGGTCCCCATGGTGGGGGCTTCTTTTTCAAGAGCTTTGACAGCTGGCTGGTGTGTTTAGTCACATCTGGGATAAAGTCTCTGATGTAGTTGACGATTTCCAAGAATTGCTGGACTTGTTTGACTGTCATGTTCTCATCAGGGAAGTTGATTAGTCCTTTGGCAATATGTTCTCCTGGTTGGAAAAATCCATCTTAAAAAATCATCCCAAGAAATTCGATTCTTTTTTTTTGCAATAGAGCTCTTTTTTGCTGATAGTATGATTCCCTAATCTTTGATGATTTGAGTGAATTGGGCCAGAAGTGCTTTGTGGGCTTCATTGTCTTTCGAGAACAGTAATATATCATCAATGTAAATAAGTGTGGAGTGTAATATGGGCTCAAAGATTTTGGTCATGGCCTTCTGGAAGAGGGACGGGGCTACTTTGAGTCCAAATGGCATTACTATCTATTGATATTGGGCTTCAGGAATACAAAATGCTGTTTTGTATCTATCCTCAGGGTGGAGCCCAATTTGCCAAAAACCAGCCTTTAGATCAAACTTGCTGAATATCTTTGCTCCATTTAACCTTTGTGTAGTGACTGAGATTTTTGGTAAAGGAAACTTGTCATCTTGTAAGAAGACATTAAGTGGCTTATAATCAATAACAAGCCTCTTTTTTCTTCTGTTTTGCTCAGCCCTTTTTTCAACATAGAATGCTTGACATGCCCAATTAGAATTGGTCGGTTCAATGAGTCCTTGAATAAGAAGGGTTGCGCATTCAGCTCTTGCCAACTTTAAATTTTCATTGTTCATTCCTGAATGCATGGCCTTTGTTGGGTTGATGTCTTCATTCTTTTTGAAGGGGAGGCGAACATAGAATTCTGGATTCTTCCACAAAGGTGCAGGGTGATTGAATAGGTCATGACTGTCACAACAGGTACTAAGAAGTAGTTGTTGGATCTCTCTATATTCTTCTGGAGCTTCTTGAATTTCAAAAATGCTTTGCATCCCCGCAAAAGGCAAAAACTGCCCTTTGTAAGTTAGGCCAGTGGGTTTGATATGCAATCCATGAGTTTGGAAGAATGCATCAAAGCCAAATAGAACATCTTTATCCGGGAGATAGCTTCCCAGCACCCTGAGCCAAGTGGTCTGGCTTGCAAAAATTTCCAAACCAATAGGTTTTTTGGAAATAAGGTTGATGGTGAAGATTTCACTGTTAGCTGCTGTGAACCTTTTAGAAAAAGGTGCCCACATTTCTTTTGGCAGAACATGTGGTCTTAGGACATTGGCGCAAGATCCATAATGCATTATTGCAACAGCCTTTGTTGGTTGGTCATAGACGGATGTCTTGACCTTCAAATCAAAATGAGGACGAGGAGTACCATCAATCTGTTTCATTCCTAAGGATCCAAGGTATCCAAGTTCTTCTTCTGAAAAATTTGATCCTTTAGGAATTTTTGAAGTAATGGAGGCTATAGGTGGTGCAAAGGAGGATATAGAAAAAATTGATCTCTTTGGTGGGAGGTCTTCTTCTGAATCAGAATCTTGGAAAACATATTCAATTTCTCCATCTTTAACTTCTTGTTCTTCAAGTACTGATTCAAGATCTTCTTTATCTCCAATGGAAGCTGCATCCATTAAGGACTGAAGCATTTTTATCTCCTTTTTTGTCTTGTGGGGACATGAATTAGCAAAATGTCCTTGTTTTCCACAGATGAAACATCTGCTTGACTTTGTTTGGGGCTTCCTTCTCTTGAAATAACGGTATTTTTGCTTCCTTCTTCCCCATCTAAATGCCTTTTGATGAAATGCTTTGGTTGGTGATTGCCAATGGGTCTTTTTCTTTGGCTTGCATTCACACGTGCTTGGCTCTTTGCATTTGATCTTCAAATAAGATTTATTCCATGCTCCTTTGAGTTTGCTTGAATTTTTGCTGAGCTGTTTGAACATCTGTTGTTGTTCACACAGTTTGTCAAGAGCGGCTAGAGCCAGTTGGTATATTTCTCCAATGGTAGTGGTAGCCACTTCTTTGCGAAGAGCCATCATCATTCGGTGTAGCTCTGGCTAGAGTTCATCTGGCAAGGATGCGATAAAGACTTGTTTAAGTGGCGGATTATTATTTCCTACCAAGAGGATAATATTTAGCAGCCATCTTCTTGTAGTGTTTCTCCAAGTCCTTTCTGTTGAGTGAACAACACTTCATCTCAAAGTATTCTTGAGAATTCCTCTTCTGAATGATCGTAATGTCTCCCAGGAATTCTTGGTGTATTATTCCTAGAAACTGTGAAGAGGTACCATTGATGAGCTGGAGTTTTTCATACTCAGAAAGGTTAGTCGCCCATTCCCGGAGATTGCCAGTCATCCAATTTATGAAGTCTGCAAGGACTTGTCTGCTTGTGAGATTTGGGTTGGCCATGTTGGTCTCGATCCAAGCACTAAATTCATTTAACCTTTCTCTGTACCTTGCTGGTGGGATATCATCAAAGGTTAACCATTTGTTGGAAGTTTTAACTTCAAAGGACCCTGTCTGTGTATGGCTAGATGAAGCTGTTGGTTCATCCCTTTCAGATGTTATTTCTTCCTCTTCTTCTTCTTCTACAGGGTTGACCATGGCTATTGCTAAAAGGTCTGCTTTGTAGTCTTCTTCAGACCAATCATCTGTCTCTTCTCCAGTTTCAGTAGTCCCTTCCTCAGATTCTTCAGTGATTTCTTCACTGTGTGATCGATTGTCTAAAGAGATCATATTAATTGATCGTCCTGGGGCCGGCGACCCTTCTTTGATGCCTTTATCTTTTGTAGGGACATTTTTTTCTCTGAAAAAACTTCCTGGTTTCCAAGGAGGATGAGGCTTGGGTTGACAAGAAGGCTGAGACTGGGATGAATAACTCCGTCCTTGGGGGGAGATAGATTTTTTGGTATTTGCTTGTCTGGCTAAATGGTAGGTGGACTTTAAAATGGAATCATAATATGGGGTTTCTGGTGGTGAATATGTTGGAGGGAACAAGACAGGTGAATATGAAGGATATGGTTTAGGATACATGGATAATGGGTCTATAGCCAGTGCTTGGGGTACAACTGCTTTGCTTTTGTCCATCTCAATTTGTCGAAGTTGAGCCTTGACTTGATCTAGCTCTCTATTTTTCTTGTGGAATTCTGGGCCAAAGTACCTACTGTCAATATAGGTCTTGAGTTCTTGGTCAAGTTGAAAAGCTTGCGCAGATAGTCGCTTTCTGAGTTCAGCAACCTGTTCTGCCATTGAGCCTATTTGTGCTGAGAGACCTTCAGTTTTTTCTACCAGAGCATCAAAGATGTGATCAATTCGGAGTAAGACTTTATTTTGGCTGACTGCATTGTCTGTATGCCAATTAAGTACTTCCTCCTGAGGAGTTGTTGCTTGATGTCCATGTGGAGTAATTCCTTGAGGAATCACATAAGGTCTTCTAGTGATTTTCTTTTCATCAGTCTGGGTCACTAGAGGTGGAAATTCTTCCTCATAAGATTTGAGAGTGGCAATGCATGGGATAGTATTGACTGACTGATAAAGATAATCCATAGAGCCTTTTTTGGACAATCTTGTATTTTTGAGCATTGGTCTCCTTTTGGCCATCGGAGTTGCTTTATCATCATCAGGAGGCTCTGGTCTTTTGAAGGAACATGGGGCCTGTAATAACTTCTTTTTCTTGTTCTTTCGTCTTTTAGCATAATCCTCATCATCAGTGTCACTCCATTGGTTAACACAGTCACAATCAAAATCACACATAGAGGGATCAACATCCCAAATAAAGTGGCCATTTATATGAGAAACATAAACAGGTTTTCCGTTCTCATAAAAGTGCACCGGTGGATCATTCTGATCATGAGTTGTCTGTACCTGAACAGGAGAGATCATATTGATCCTTCTGAAGGATGGTCCTTTCAGTGAAGTTTGTTTGGTAATTCCAGGTCTCTGAAAAACAGTGGTCACCGTTCCATCACTATTATGCGTAATAGTTGGTGGTGCTGTAGTGTGAACATCAACCTGTTCTTTCGGGAAAGCTCTCTCCTAGTCAGTAATCCATTCCAATGGAATGATAGAAGAAAGTTCATCAGTGGTAATCATTCTTGGAATGTTTACAATTGCTGGTCCTCTTGCATTATCTGTGAACATGAATAATGCTTCTCCTGTAGTGTTCGGGAGATTGAGGTCAAGAGCATGATCTTGAACTCTATAGAGGACTTGATGGTGCAAAGTGACTTGTTCAGCATTAGAATCTTGGATTACTCCAACTAACTGAATCTGGATCTTTAACCTTTGACATATCGTTGGATCTGAGAGTCTCATGGTGAAATTAGGTGCAATAGTGAGGATGACACTTCCATTTGAGAGTGTAGTTACTAATGCTCGTATCAATGCATGTTGATATTCTTTGAAAGTGGTATCTAAAAGAGCAACTTTGGCTGTTACAGGACGGGATCTTCTCCCATGAAGAGTGAGAATCAGCCTGACTGCTCCTAGATGCAAATGAGTATAGCCCTGATTTTGGTAGTTTTGAATGAGTTCTGGAGGGATCTCCAAGGTTATGTATTGTTCAGCAGTAGTGGCTTTTAGACCACACTGTTGTAGATGGGAGGACTGGATGACTTCTTTGGTAGGAGGAGAAGGGTTTCTGTGGATGAGATGACGAATAGAAGTGAGGGTAGATTTCTTTTGTCTTTGGTAGAAAGAATAAGGACTTATAAGAGGGTATTCAGTGGCTGGAGTTCGGGAGTCTTCCGGGACATGAGTAAATTCTACCAATTGGTCAATTTTGTTGCCGAGGATTTTCTTTAAACTAGTGGGTAATCGATCTATGCTCAGAGAGGTAGAGAGATGTATAGGTTGTGAAGAGCTTGATGAGTCTGTAGGGTTCATCTTTATGTTTGGTGATTCTCTCTTACTTGCTTTCACTAGTGGAACCTTCGTTTTTATTGTTATTCTTATTTGTGTGGATAGTTTAACTAGAGCTTTGAAAATGATTGTTACTATCTTCAGTACTTCTTTTGCATGGAGGAATACTATTCTTATTGATTGAAAGTTGATCATCATTTATTAACCACATGAACATTTTTTGTTTCGGTACCTTTTGTGATTTTGGTTCTGTGCATGAACGATTTTCGGTTCGGTGGGTTGTGACATTTTAGTTGACTTAATTAAGATATATATGCTTGTTCTTGTTGATGTATTCAATGAAGTATTGACCAAAATTTTTCATTACAGCAAAACACAACAAGAAAATAGCAACAATGAAGGAGAAGGCACATTATAACGTAATCAGATTAAATATATTTATCCGCTTTCATTCGAATAATATCTATTTTGTATTATAAATATATCCTCACATTCTGTTTCAAAACTTGCAGAAAACTCACTGTTGCAGATGCCAAACAAAGGCAATATCAACAGTGTACAGGAAATGAGTCAAGAAAAGAAAGATATTATGGAAGAAATATGATTTGGTGTCTTGGCAAATGTCCCAAAAATGAATGTCTCTAATACACTATTGAAAGAATTGCTTGATCGGTTTGATGAAGAGAAAGGATGTCTGAAAACTCTCCAGGGAAAAATATACATAACTCCTCGGAAAGTAGCAGATGCTCTCAGTATAACCAACGAAGGTAATAGATTTTTCACTTACTATTTATTTTCAGTTCATTGGTGTCCAGAAAATTAAACTGACCGTTTTTGACTGATTTTTGCTATTAAAATATTGTAGGGAATCATTTTCCTGAAAAGGTTGATTACAACAACCTGAATCCAGCAGACAAGGAATGTGCTGGATATGAGTGTAGAAGAGGAGGAGAACCGGAAAAAATTCAAGAGGACTTTTGTTGTCTTCATACAAAAGTACTTCTTGCTCCCCACAACGGTAAGTGTGGCCTCCCCAATCCATAAGCCACCAATATTTCATGTGGACAACATTCGAAAATGGGATTGGACAAATTATGTGCTCAACTTCTTGATGAAAGGAGTTGAAAACAAGAAAAAGGGGAAGAAACAATTTGTTGATGGCTGTGTTTTTGTATTAATGTTGATATATTTCCACGAAACAAAGTTCCTCCGCCCGTTTGCACCTGTGCTCCCCCTGCACCGTGGGTGGCCCATTGGACAAGGCAAATGATGCTTGAATGGATTTAATCCGAAGCAACAGAACCATTGCTAAATACTCTACTAAAATTTTCCCAAAAATTTGCTTTCAAATACTTTTAAAATACTCTACTAACTAATTAAACTTCTGTTTTAGGTTATAATTAATTTATTTATCCTACTTGCAATTGTTAGTTTGTTCATTTGAATGTTTCTGCATTAAGAAACATTTTTATTGATGATTAAATAGTTGTCATGTACTATTCACCATATGAACATTTTTCGGTTCGGTGGGATTGTTTCATTTGGTGCACTGGATTGTTAATGTATTTTCTTGATGATTAAATAATTGAGACCTTGTTTCTATTTTAGGGACTTCTGTATAGAAAGGAAAAAAAGAAAGAAAAAAATAAAAACAAATAACTTGGACAAGAAAGAAAAAGGAAAGAAAATTGTCGAGAGGGATTCTTCTTTGGAAGAGGAAAGACTTTCCGAATCTGAATCTGAAAGCCAGTAAGTTTAATTTTTATATTGATTTCATTTAACTTGTATTTGCTTAAATATGTTCTTATGCACTTGTTCTTATATATTGCAGATAAGAAGAAATCAAAAAAACCGGAACAAAAAAAAAAGAAAACAACCACCGAAGGTGGTTAAAAAATAAACCAAAAAAACAAAGCATGTGCCGATAGATTTAGAGAGCACAAGCGAATCTGAAAGTAAGTATTGCATAACTTTATTGTTAGTGTCTTGTCTCCGGTATAAATTCGATGTGTTAATCTATTTTCCAGAGAAAATGAAATCGAGAAAACACTCGTAATAAAAAGAAAACAACCGGAAAGGGTGGTAAAAACACCAGCCCAACCTGACAAGGAGTAAGTTTCTCTAATCATATTTTCTTTTATTGATACTTACGTTCTAGATTCCTTGATACTTATTTTGTGAACTTTCATAACTGAACAAGCAAAAGACAATGCTGCGAAAAGAAGAAAACGAGCATTGGAAATGATAAGAGAAAAAAGATCAAAGAAAAGAAATGATGGAGCTCAGTCAGCAAATATTGCTTCGGATCAGTTTGACTCTCCAAAGGCACAAAATGAATTCTCTCAGACGTAAGATTCAGTTTATTATTCCCAAGTTCTTTTTCTTTCTTTGCTTACTTTTGCTACAACCTTTTCTAATTCCTCTAGATTCAATTACTAATATTTATTTAAACTTACTTAGAGTGCCGGCTGTAAGTCTGGATAGCGAGCAATTCTTACAGACTCAAGAAAGCTTTACACCTTCTGTAAATGCCGCAAGCAATACCAAGTAAATTGGTTCACTGGATATTCTAATTTCGGTTCGGTGGTTGCCCAAATATGAATTTAATGTGTTTCTAAACCTCTGCTTTTAATCTTGGTTTCTAATTTTAATTTGTTATCTTTTTTTTTAGGAAAACAACCCCAGAAAGCACGGTTAAATATTTTAGAAAAAAGAAAATATTTCCAAAAAAGACTTTTAAAACTCCAACAGTGTAAGTTAAAAATATTTATGTTACTCTTTTAGATTTAGGTAATAATTTTTATTTAATTAATCACAAGGTCAATTTGTTTAAATTTCACTAGAGCTACACCTGATTCTAAGCTACAAATCGTTGAGTTTCGACAAGAAACTCGTTCTCAACCTTTGGAAGTGTGAGTTTTTCAATATGCAAATTCCTATTTTTCAAAATAAATTCTAATTATTCAACATTAACTTTATCCTTGTTTACATTCTTTAGACATCCCCTTGCATTGTCTCTTCCAAGTTTTGTCCAGGAAGAGTTGATCAGAGATGACTTCATCTATGTCCCTCCATAAAATGAAACACAACAAACTTCTAATAATGAGTAAGTTAATAAATATTTATTCACCACATGAATCTTGTTCAATGTTTACTGCTTATACATGGTTTAATTATGGTTCAATTGAAACCAGAAATGAATTCAATATGTTCTTGTCTTTGGACTCTCTTCTGTTTATTACAGCTGCCCTCCAGAACCTGAAAAGCAGGGTGATACAGTGTCTCTTACGAGTTATGTGATTGAAGACTTATTCAAAGATGACTATGTCTATGAAGTTTCTAATGAAGAGTAAGTTTCACATAAAAATTCTTTTTATTAATGTTAATGATATAGGATAATAATTCTGGGTTGTTATTGAACTGTTTTCTATTTAATGCAACAGCCCTGCCAAAGAACAACAGCAACAATCCAAAGAACCTCCGGTGACACATCAATCAGAACAAGAAGCACATGTTAATGTGTAAGCTTAAAATTCTTTAATATCACTTTTGTTTAATATAATTCAGGTTCACTATAAGCTTGGATTTAGGTTCACTATAATGATTAATGTCATTTCTCTTAAATATCATTGTTAAATATGATAACAGTTTGCGATAATTATAGAAATGTTTACTGTTTAATGCAGCAGACCTCTGGAACAGCAAGAACAACCCTGCGAAGAACCAACAGCACATCAATCCAAACAAGAAGCACCTGTTGATGTGTAAGTCTTACTGCTTATATAAATACCGATAATGTTTACTGCTTATATATGGTTTAATTATGGTTCAGTTGAAACCATAAATTAATTCAATGTGTTATTGTCTTTGGATTCTCTTCTGTTTCTTATAGCTACCCTCAAGAACCCAAAAAGCAGGATGTTACGGTATCACTTACGAGTTCTATTATTGAAGAGTTTTTCAAAGATGACGATGTCTATGAAATTTATGATGAAAAAGAAGAGCAACAATACCAAGAACCTCTGCTGGCATGGAAATCAGAACAAGAAACTCTAATTTTTTCATCATTTAATAGGTATGTTACTTGCTTTTCTTTAATATCATTTTTCTTTAATATCGTTTCGGTTCACTATAAGTTTGTATTTAGGTTCACTATTTGTTTAAATTTCGGTTCACTACAATGATTAAATATCATTTTTGTTTAATATCTTTGTTAAATATCTATCATCTTGCAGTGCTGCTCAACCTAGGAAAAGGGAAGATGAAAGGCCTTCCTTTAACTTTGGGATAAGTCCATCAGCATCTCAACCAAGTCAGCCCTCTCAACTGAGTGTTTCACAGCTTGAAATCATGGAAGAGGCGGTGGTAGATGCTAGGGTGATAGCAGCATTAAACTTTGCTGAAGCAACAACTTCAGAACCAACCTTACCAGCTTCTGAAGTTTACAAAACCCCGGAAAAAAAAAAAAAGCACAAATGAGTTGATTGAAAAGTGTTACCATTGGATGACACATGTGAAACAAACAAAAGATGGTAGCAATGAATATGATCCAATATTTGTCTTGAAACACGAGGCACTTTACGAGGGATTAAGAGAATATTTCATGTCTCTAATGCCCAAAGAACAAGTGCATGCCATGGTAAATCCTTTGCCAATTGCGTTAACGTTAATGATTTTTCTAAACAATCTTATATAGTATATCTCATAAATTTTCATCTCGTAGGTGGTTTGTATATACAGCATGATTCTCAACGAAATAAAAGTTCGGAGGTATCAAGAACTAATATACATTGTGCCACTGGATATTGTGGTAAGCTAAATTTCTTATTCACTGCTGATTGCTGTTCGATAGAGTGGGAATGTTAATATTGATTCACCTGATTGTTATGTATTTTGTTGAGTTCTTTTGCATAACGAAAACTTTTCTCATGATAATTGAATGTTTTTCAAGTATTATTTAGCACATGAATTATTTTTGGTTCTGTACATGAATTGTGTTGGGTTCAGTGCAAATGTGATTTAACTGATATTTTTTTTGCAGAATTTTATGTTGGAAACACATGGCGAGTCCTACGTTGATAAAAGTACAAACAAGGCCTACCGGTTCGATATTGAACAGTATGCCCACCATCGCCAGTTTCTTGACAAAAGAAAACTTGCATCGCATCCATTTGTAAGTTGTAATTTCTAAAAATTCTTCGATAATTCTCTTGTTTGCTATTGTTTTGACTGAAATATTTTATTATTTTCCCAAACTTCAGCTATTTGTGCCAATTTGCAATGGAGCGCATTTGTGGTTGTGGATTGTCGATGTGAACAAAAAAAAATTCTATGTGCTTGACCCTATCAATAAGCTGCCAGAAAATATACCTAATTCGAGGAAGACACCGAACAAATTTGTTGTAAGTTATTTTCTTGTAAATTATTCAAATTATTCAGTAAATGAAATGAGTTCAGTTGAGTGTTGTTGATTTATTTTTTTCAATTTTAATTTTGCATACCTTTCAGGGACTAATAATTTCTCAGACGAGGGTTTATGTTGGGGGGAACCATTAATGGAGGATGGACTAGGAGTAGAAGCAGAGTATATCCTACTAAATGGTCAACATACAGAGTAAGAATCGTTCTCTTCTATAGTGCTATTTTTAGTATGTTTTATTTTGTACACTATTAATTTTATTATACTCAATTCTTGGTTAGCTATGATTGTGGGATATACGTCATAAAATGGCTTGAAAAAATTAATCCACAAAAGATCAGAAGTAGAAAGAGATATAAATATAGAGCTTGGACACAAGTTAGTACTTTCTAAATTTATAAACTTCTTTCTTTTCTGATTTCACTTGGGTTCATTTCTTATGTAACTAATTCCTTTCAATTGAAATGTAGGGAGAGATTGATAGCTTCAGGTACCAATATGGTCCGCACATTCTGTTGTATGAAATGAACAAAATTAGAGACCAAGTGATTTGGGAATCTGAAGCAATAATACTCCCGAAACCATCTGCTGCCCTCTCCAGCCCTTATTGTAAATTCACATCTGGGGATTTAGATAGTAAATAGCATATACTAGGATTGGCTGTTTGTAATTAACAATATTTTGTTTAACTTGTTTAAAAAGCAAAAAATGCTTACTTCAAATGTATATATGTGAATATTAATCTAAATATTAATGTTAATATTTATATTTGATTCAACATGGATTACTCATCTGAAATGTTAATTTATATATCTGTTGAAACTGTCTGGCTGCTGTTTTATTTCAGGTTCTCAATTATTGCAATGACTGTATTTACCAATACATTATGAACTCCAAAAGAATACAGTGAACCGAAATTAATAGACTGGGCGAACCGAAAGATGGAAACACAATGAACCCCTAAACCCTGAACCCTAAACCCTAAACACTAAAACCAGAACCCTGAACACTGAATCCTGAACCGATAAACCCTAAACCCCTAAAACCCTGAACCTTGAACCCTGAACCCTGAACCCTAAAACCTAAACACTAAACCCTGAACCCTAAAACCTAAACCCTAAATCCTAAACCCTGAACCCGGAAAACCCTAACCCCTAAAACCCTAAATCCTGAACCCTAAACCCTGAACCCCTAAACCTTAAACCCCTAACCCTAAACCCTAAACCCTAAACCCTAAACCCTAAACCCTGAACACGGTGAACCGAAATGATACACTTAGCGAACCGAAAGTTGGAAACACACTGAACCCCTAAACCCTGAACCCTAAACCCTAAACTCTAAAACCTGAACCGTGAACCACTAAACCCTAAACTCTAAACACTAAACCCAGAATCCTAAACCCTAAATACTAAACCCATAACCCTGAACACTGAACCCTGAAACCATAAACCCTAAACCCCTAAAACCCTAAAACCCTAAACCCTAAACCCTGAACCCTGAACTCTAAACCCTAAACCCTGAACCCTGAACTCTAAACCCTAAACCCTAAACCCTAAACACTAAACACTATATTCGTCTAATTATTTTTAGACTCCTTTTTGCATACCGAACCGAACACATGCACATGGTGAATCAACTCTTTGGTAATTAACGAACTGAAAATTTACTTACATTTACTCATAGTTACTCACACTCACAGTTACTCACAGTTACATATTATCAATTCAATTCAATTCAGATATAGATCACATCAGTCCATTCAATTCACTTCAAATAAAATTAGCAATTTCATTCCATTGAATTCGATTCAAAATTCAATAATCCAAACCTCATCAAATTGATGCGTTTCAGAAGAATTATCCAAATCGCACTCATTCAACTGATTTGAAGTTGATTCATTCATTGTTTCAATTTAGAAGTGCAGATCGAAGAAGAAAACGAAGAAGAAGATGAACGACGAAGCTAATTGCGTTGAAGTCAATCTAGATCCATAATGCAAAAAAGAAAAACGCAAAAGAGGAGAACAACAAATTTAATTAAGTTGAAAAAGGTTTATGTTGAGAAAGGTTGATCACGCAAAATAAGGATTACGTTATATACGTTATAAGAGGCGCGTGTAAAACAAACGAGTGTGTGGGGCGTGGAGTGGAAGGTACTTGGATACCATCCATGTAATTTTTACATGAATGTAGAATTTTTCTATAATTTAATTTAGTCCCTTCATCATTTTTAATTTATATGTATGTTAGACAAATAAATTTTTAATAACAATTTATTATAAGACGATAATGAATTCTCAAAATGATATCAATATCTGATATGTCCGAGGAAAGTGATATTCAAAAACTTATTAGAATAAAAATTGATTGTAGAGTGTAGACCAAAAAATCTGATTTAGAATTTTTTTAGACTAATTTATCTAAATTAATTTAGTACTTAATTCATTAGTCTGCTTAAATAAATATTGAGATATAAATTTAAATGTTGTCTTATATATATGGTAATTTATTGACCAAAAATAAATTTTTAAATAGAACACTAATTCATATTAAATTATTGATTGATTTACTGAGTCAAAAGATACCGTAAACAAAAAAAGATATAAATCAGAGAAAGATTAAAGGGGTGAAATATCCTGTAATTAATGATTAATACGATGATGAAATGCAATAATAATAATAATAATGGAGTATTTAAAAGCAAGACATGCATGAAACTTGTATCGAAGAAGTGTGAATTTGCTTCGGCTATGATAGATTAAGTTTTGAGTAAAGGGAGTTTATGGTGATTATATTAATTGATATTCATGAATGCTATCGTTAATTAATTTAATGGAAAAAAGGGGAAAGTTTTGACATGGAAATATATTGGATTAGCTAAAATTTATGTAATATTATTTGTGCATTTTTTTCTTAAGATAAAAGAGGGACAGACCACAGTTCGACAATAGTGGAAGCATTCTTCATATTATTTAGTGCAAGAAAAAGTTAAAATTGCTATTGATGATCTATACCATTAAATAGTGATTATTAAAGTTGTCGATCTTATCTTTCAACTCTGATTTTAATACGATGGTGTTTGTTTTGGTACGATGATAAATTTATACGTATCGATACGTTAAAATATATAGACAAATAATAATACGACATGTGAAATTTATTTTTTATATTTGCATCTATTTTTTTATAAAAAAAATATATAT
>NC_029790.2:5568400-5569793 GCF_000816755.2 Arachis ipaensis | reverse complement strand
ACACCCTTGTAAACAAATTTTTTACTGTTACTTTTATTTTTTTTAAGGTGTTTTACTAAAACACCCTTATAAAAAGACATAAATATATCTTTTTTTTATATTAAACAAAAATTATCATTTTAAATTAATCAAATTGTTTAATTCTATAGTTTTAAAATATAAATAATTTAAAAACAAAGACAAAAACAAAAATATATTTAATTATTTATTCATACTACAAAGAATTATTTCAATGTTATTGACATCCTTCATAAACCCTAATAAATCATTCATACAAACAAATAAACAAATTTAAAAAATATTAAAAAAAATCAAAATGTTGTTTGTGTTTCTGGTTTCTCACTCAACCTTCAAATCTCAGACTAAACACTCTCCTCTCTGTCGCTGCCGACAGTCTCTCTCTCATGTTTTCTGCTTTACACTCGGCTCCATCCTCTTCCTTCTCTTCTCTCCAGTAAAAAAGACGAAGAAGCTCTCTTTTCCTTCCTCCACGGTGCCCTGCCAAGGTCACCACAGCATTCGTCGCGCTCCTCACCCAACCGAGGAGAACGTCGTCGCGTCAGAGAGCGTCGCCGTCTTTTTCGTTCCAGAGAGCGTTGTTGTCTTCCTTCAATTCTTCTTCATCATTATCGTCGCTGTATAGTATATATATATAATTAATTAATTAATTATTATGATAAAATAATTAAATTTATAAAAAAAATAATCAAATTTATTTATAATAGTATAATAAATTTTTTTAATAAAATAATAAATATTTTTTTTCTATACGCAATGACTATTTTTGTGTGCGTATAATATAAGAAGCACTGTATTTTATAATTCGTTTAAACGAATAATTAAGCAGATATATAGAATATTCAATATATATAAGTGAGAGGTGTTTATTCCATTGCATGGTGGATCGGAGGAATTAAATTAAAGTGTGTTTGGTTTGGTGGTGTATGTATCATTCAAACTGAGCAAAATAATGAATATAAAGAGTGCATGCAACCGACAAATTTGAAAGCCGATAGATAGTTATATACCACTCTCCACATTCATAATAAAAACTACAAGTTTATTTCCAAGTTGCAATAGAATCTACCATCTTTTCTTTAATATCGACAAATAGAAAAGAGAAAATTGAAAGAATAGCCTTATTAGTTATTACCCGTTATTACCATCATCATGATTCAATGTATCAATATATATGTACATGTTAATGCCGTACATAAACCAAATTTATTCCACAATCAACGAAGAAAAGAAAGATTACAGCAATAACGAAGAAAACTAATTTTTAGTCAGTCAATATTAAACAATTTTTTTATTATAATTTTTTTTTTTCAGTTTTTAAAATATTTGGAATTAAAATTTAGAATTTATAATAAAAAAACAATAAAAAAACTAA
>NC_029790.2:5555840-5568217 GCF_000816755.2 Arachis ipaensis | reverse complement strand
TCGAGCCATAATTTTAAATATAAAGAAATTTAAAAAAAAATAAAAGGGAAAAGGAAGCTGGTGTATATGTTAAAACTAGGCTAAGTTCAGTGTCCGAAACAAACATGCATCTTTATTTAAATTATGGGGTTAACCTAACATATATATAAAGTATACTACTTCTTTTAATAACCATATGGCTCATAATATAGAAGAAAATCCAAACCATTTGTGTCAAAATCCACCTTAAAGTAATTGTTAACAATGTTGCCAAATTAACTAAATCTGTTCTAATTTATGAGACTATTATATTAAAATTCTTATTTTATGGGAAAAAATATAAATAATGTAAGCTCACAATTTCAATTTTTGCCACCTGAAATGCTAATTGTTTTTTCAAAGTAATTATGATAATGGAGCCTAAAAGAAATGATAAAATCTACGATTTTGGCTAAGGCCCCTTATTATTAAAGTAATTATTTAAGTAATTTTTATTCATTTTTTCAGAGTGATGGTTAAGATTAGTCAAAGAAACCAAAAGTTACTATATTTTTTATCTTGGAATTTTTTTTAACACAAAACTTTATGTTTGACTCATTAATCATCAGTGCACACTGAATAATAAAATCCATTGTTTAGTTTATTTTGAATAAATAGGTAAATAAAAAAATGAATATAAACTAAAAATTCACTCCACCACGTCATCATCCATGTTCATTGCTAGGGTTTTCTTATAGATTTAGTTTGTTAGAGAAAGATTTTTAATTGATATATGTATAAATAAAGGAGAAAATATAAATTTCTAATACCTGAGTCTTCAGTGGCCTTGAGACATGATTATTACAAGAGATTGAACTCATTCAACAAAAGCAATCCCTAGTCCTAATTAGAATAGTACTTATTATTATCATCTCAAATTAAAGCAAAAATCTTGTCCAAGATCAAGATGTATGTGAATTGAATTGATAAGATTTTTCATGCAAGCGAAATTCAAAGCTTGTGGGCTTAACTTTAGAGTGTAATTTGAATCTTTTTGATTTATTATTACTACCATAATTAACATTTTATGTGTCTAGGAAAAAAAGGTTGGAGCCAAGAAAGATGGCTGAGTTGAGACAAATTAAAAGCTTTAAACAAAAAGAGCTTAACAAAAAAGTTTTGCCAATTAAGACAATGACATGACGATGATCACAAACATCTTTTATCAGTACTCTTGGATAAATGAAGATGGTAAAATGACAAAATCTTATATTTGTATAGAGATTTTAAGGTACGATTAAATCAACTTTTTTTAGAGAGATATTTGTCGCCACACTTAGTTGCTATAGGGTTGATGACAATATTCTCCTAAAATATAATGAAACCTAAGAATTTCTTAATTAGTAATAGTAAGAAATTCTCAACTCTCTTGAACAAAGAAAATCTTTTAATAGTTTGATTAAAATGTACACTTAGTACTTATATATCTGAAATAGTGGACAAGGACTTATTTATACATATTGCACGTAGCAATTATAATTAGTTACGTATACAAATGGTTGTGTCTTTTCTATTTTCAATAGATACAATATTTTGAACACACACAATTCTTAAAGAGTTGTGTCCCTTTAGCCAATAGACACAATATTTTGAACGTATACAATCCTTAAAAGGTTGTGTTCTTTCAACCAAATGGTACTAAACGGTTAGTAACCGTTTATTAATATTAATAATATTAATTAATCAAATTTGTAAATACCCTTCAATCCCCCACTATTTATAAAATTTAACTGTCATACAAGTACATGCAAAGTACATGTATAAAGAATGTGTCACTAAGATTAAACATTCTTTTAGTGTAAATTTTAAAGTTCTAACGAAGTAATAGGTGTCTAATCGATTAAACCTATACTCCATATGCTAGTACCAATACCCTCCAAGTTCAAGAGTTTATAATTTTAAGCACTTATATGGCCTTGTCCTGGTTTCATGAATATTACGAGAATAAAACCTCCAAAATTCTCGATTAGAACGGCACCACTCTTATATTCATATAGGTGAAATCTTTTGATAAATAATATTATCATTCTATTAAGAGTTTTAACTCAACCTCCTAATTTATTATAAATAGCACTAAATCCTATACCAGTGCTCCAATTGCTAAATAATTTGTTATTACCCATTAAACATTGGGTTCCCATCATTTAGTAATAATAGGTTTTAATCTCATTGTAGCAGTAGTCTCTTTGATTTTATCTCTTGATAAACCTTTAGTCAAAGGGTCTGCTAAATTTTCTTGAGATCTTACATAAGTGATGATAATTACACCATCATCTATTAGTTGCCTCACAAACTCATGTCTCAAACTTATATGTCTAGACTTTCCATTATAAACTTTATTATATGCTCGAGACATGGTTGATTCACTATCATAGAAGATTGAAATGGCTATCGTCTGCTGTGGCCACAACTTTATATCATATAATAAATTTCTTAACCATTCCGCTTCTTTACCTGCGGCTGATAAAGCTACAAACTCAGCCTCCATAGTAGAATGTGTAATATATGTTTGTTTCTTTGAGGCCCAACTTATGGCTCCACCACCTATGGTGAAAATCTATCCTGAATTGGATTTATTCCCACTAAGATTTGTAATCCAACTTGCGTCAGAATAACCTTCTAAAACTGAGGGATAATCACTATAATGTAATCACAAGTTTATGGTTTTCTTGAAATAACCAAGAACTCTTGTTATAACTTTCTAATGTTGATTGCTAAGCTTTTCTGTAAACCTTGATAATTTGCACACAGCAAATGCTATATCAGGTCTAGTACAATGCATTGCATACATTAAACTTCCTATAGCACTAGCATATTCTAATTGTGCTATAGGTCTTCCCATGTTTCCTTCTAATTTAAGATTAGGATCATAGAGTGTATTGGATTCTTTAATTGTGAGATGATCAAACTTTTCCAATACCTTTTTGATATAATGAGATTGACTTAAAGTAAAGTCAACTTCATTCTTATGCACTTTTATACCTAATATTGTATCTACTTCATTCAAAACCTTCATCTTGAATTTAGAAGTTAGATACTCCTTTGTTGCACGAATTCCTTCTAAATTTGTTCCGATAATTAATATATCATCAACATATAAAAAAATGATTACTTTATAATCTTTAGTAAATTTTGAGTAAATACATTTATCTGCACTATTATGTGAGAAGCCATTTGATAACACCACTGAATCAAACTTCTCATGCCATTGTTTAGGCGCTTGTTTTAGCCTATACAAAGACTTAATTAATTTGCAAACTTTTTTTTTATTTCCGAGTAGCACATAGCCTTCCGATTGCTCCATATAAATTTCTTCATTAAGATCTCTATTTAGAAAAGCCGTTTTAACATCTATTTGATGTATATGAAGCTTATGTATGAATGCTAATGCTATAAGAGTCCTAATAGAAGTCATTATTGCCACAGGTGCGTAGGTATCAAAATAGTCTAGACCTTTTTGTTGTCTAAATCCCTTGACCACTAACCTTGCTTTAAAGGTTTGTAATGAACCATCAGTGTTATACTTTCTTTTAAATACCCACTTACATCCTATAGGCTTTGATCCTGGAGGCAAAACAACCAAGACCCAAGTATTGTTAGATAATATTGAGTCTATTTCATCATTTATTGCTTCTTTCCAAAAATTAGAATCCCTTGAAGTCATAGCCTCTTTGAATGTTTGAGAATCACCCTCTATGTTCATAACAATAGCAATCTTGTTTGTTATAGAATTCTTAGTTCCTTCTACCAAAAAGGTGATAGCCTGAGAAGAAATAAAATCTGGATCCAAGTCCTTTTCTTTTCTTACTCTCAAACTCTTCCTTGGTTCAATCAATTCTTTGTCGCTTAGACGTTTATTATTTTGATTATTTATTTCTTACGAAATTTTAGTATCATTTTGGGGATACTCTAAATTAGACGTTGAATCATTGATAAATCTATTTTCAATAAATTCTATCTCTCTTGATTCAACAACTACATTAGACACTAAGTCTAATATTCTATATGCTTTAGAATTTTGAGCATATCTTATAAAAGTGCCTTTTATGGCTCTTGGCCCCAATTTGGTTCTCTTTTGATCAGGAACTCGATAAAAGGCTAAACACCCCCACACTTTAAGATAATTTAAATTAGGTTTCCTTCATTTCCAAATTTCATAAGGAGAAACCTTCCTATGTCTTGATGGTATCCTATTTTGGATATGACAAGATGTCAATAATGTTTCACCCTATAAATTGTAAGGCAATTTTGCATTTAGTAACATTGAATTAACCATATCCACTAAGGTACAGTTTTTCCTTTCCGCCAAACTATTTTGTTGCGGAGTATATGGAGCGGAAGATTCATGCACAAATACCATGTAATTCACAAAAGTTATCAAATTCATTAGAAAAATATTCTCCACCTCGATCACTATGAAGAACTTTTATTTTCTTATCATGCATATTTTCTACTTCCATTTTATATTTCTTAAACATTTCAAAAGCTTCATCTTTATTTCTAAGCAAATACACAAAAGTAAATCTAGAACAATCATCAATAAAGGTTATAAAATATCTTTTTCTTCCTCTAGTGATATTGCCATTTAGTTCACAAATATCACTATGAATCAATTCTAATAAATGTGTATTTCTTTCAACTTTAGGAAACGGTTTCTTAGTAATTTTGGATTGTATGTAAATATCACATTTCTTATTAAAATCCTTGTTACTAAGATCAATATAGTTATTCTTTTGCATATATTCAATTGATTTGTAATTTAAGTGTGCTAATCTACTATGCCATAAATCACAAGAATCAACAACGTACAAGAAAATATTCACTTTATTAATACTAAGTTTAAACATACATTCAGTACAGTATCCTTTTCCTATGAATACATCATTCTTAAGCAAGATCACTTTATCGGATTTTATTACAAATTTGAATCCTTTCTTACATAAGAGACTAACAGAAACTAAATTTTTTCTCAAATCTGGAACATGAAGTACATTTATTAAACTTAATTTCTTTCCAAATGTAAAATTCAATTCCACAGTTCCTTGACTACAAACTTTGGTTGAGTTGTCATTGCCCATTAAGACCTTTCTACTGTTCACTTCTTCGTATGTTTTGAATTGGTTGCGATCATTGCAAACGTGAACAGTAACCCCTGAATCTAACCACCACTCAAATGATTTTCCTTGTGTTGCTATATTAACTTCTGTAACCATGCCAATATGCATATTTTGTACTTTTTCTGCAACTATAGCAATTAGATCCTTCTCTTCTACTAAGTTAGTCTTTGGTGCTTCCTTTTTTAGAAGTCTACATTTTTTGATATAGTTTTCTTGTGACAATGATAACACTCTCTTTGTCTCTTCTTATCTTGCTTTGAATCTTTAGAGAACTTTCTTTTCTTCTTATTGGTGTTGTTTTCACCAATATTATTCACTTTAGAACTTTGAGAAAGATACACAGCATCACGTTTTTGAGTTTCCTCCTCTATACGTATATGCCTTAGTAATTTTTCAATTGTGAAGTCCTAACCAAGATGTAAAAGTTTCTTCCTATAACCATTCCAAGATGAAGGCAATTTTGAAATAATTGCTCCAATTTGTAATGATTCAGGGATCACTACTTATAGATCACGAAATCTACTTACAATGATTTGTAATTCATGAATTTGATCCATGACAGGCATAGTATCATTCATAATAAACTCAAAATATTTCATCATAATAAACTTATCTGTTTCTTGTCGTTCGGTATTGTACCTTTCTTCCAAAAATTTTCAAATCTCTAATGGTGATTGAATTGACATATAGAGATCATAAAGTCGGTCGGATAAAGTATTGAGAATATGATCTCGACATGCAAAAGTATCTTCATCACGTTTCTTCTTCAATTGAACAATCTTTTCTTTCTCTTCCGGTGTGGAATTTTCAGCGGCATCGACAATTGGTGTAGTTTTTGGGTCAATTACACATGCAAGATTGAGAACCGAAAGAAGGAACATCATTTGTCCTTCCAACGGTTGAAGTTTGTTCCATCAAAGCGATCTAACTTGACAAACTCTTGATTCATGACCTTGAACGTGGTGTTTTGATCTTATGCCATCTTCAAGTAATATCTCTCTAAAAATGTTAGGTAAATGAAGATAGTAAGATGACAAAATCTTATATTTGTGTAGTGGTTTCAAGGCACGATTAGATCACTTTCTGTAGAAAGATATTTGTCCCCACACTTAGTTGCTATAGGGTTGATGACAATACTCTCCCAGGATACAATGAAACCTAAGAATTTCTTAATTAGCAATAGTAAGAAATTCTCAACTCTTTTGAACAAAGAAAATCTCTTAATAGTTGATTAAATATACACTTAGTACTTATATATCTGAAATAGTGGACAAAGACTTATTTATACATATTACACGTAGCAATTATGATTAGTTACGTATATAAATGGTTGTGTCTTTTTTATTATCAATAAATACAATATTTTGAACATACACAATTCTTAAAGAGTTGTGTGTGAACATATACAATCTTTAAAAAGTTATGTATCTTTAACCAAATAATACTAAACAGTTAATAACCGTTTATTAACATTAATAATAATATCAATAATATTAATAATATTAATTAATCAAATTTATAAATACCCTTCACATAGTACAGACATGTTTATCGTTGTAAGGTGCAAATAATAATTAATGTAGACAAACATGTTTTATCTTCCACATTAATCTTTTGCTAAGCCTAAACTAAGGCCATTTTATAAGTCAAAACTCATGAGCTTAAATTATATTTCTAGCCCAAGTTCTATGTACCAAAAACAAAGCAATCTTTGGTTGGTGTGAATTGTGAAATGTTGCGTGGACAATATGAGTCAAACTTATAACCTAAGAAAGGTTTTTATGAAAACTTGTCTATTTATGAGCAATTATTATTCAATTCATTGATAAGGGATTTTTTTCCCCATCAAACTCGTCCTATACATTGTTAGTTGCTGAACCTTATTCTATTTCATATATGAGTATCTAACATTGTTTATGAACTCGTTTTTATTTCTTATTTTTTAAGGTTCTAAGTTTTATTTAAAAATCTATCACTGACTAATGAATTTTTGCATATATAAGAGAAGATTTAAATCTATTATTTTTGTTTAAGCAGATGAATAAATATACTACTTTTTATTCTAACAGAGAAAGAACAAATTACTCAATTAATTTAAATTAATTTTCTTTTAATTTAGGGTTTAGGTTTTGAACTGACCAGTACATTTTTTTTGGTACATGACGTGGTTTGTTTTATGTTGTATTCATAATTTTTGGTTAGAGAAGCTGTTCATGAAGAAGGCGAAGCCCAAATGGCCAAAAAAGTCCACAGCCCAAAGATAACAAATAGGTGTAATGTATTTATTGGATTATTCGTTGAAATTAAATATGCTTTTCCTTTGTGATCCTCTTTACACAGAAAATGGAAAAAGAAAATTGAAGATACAAATTTCATCTTCTTCCTGATTAATATAATTAAATCCATTATTTTTTAATATAATTATGTTTATATTAAAAAAAATTGAGCCCAAGCCAAAAATGCTATTACTCTATGTATACATAATGTGTCATTTTAAATCAAACAATAATAAAGAGGTTGAAGTACTTTTGTAAAATGAAAAATAAGTTAGTTTTAATAAATAATATTTATATTAACATTTTGTGTTTACTTAATTAATATAAAAATGAAATTAAGAAATTAATATGTTAGCCCAGGCAGCCCCAATTGATGAAGAGAGTAGCAATGAAGCAATAGAAGGCCCAAAGAGGAAGCAGCAGTTTCAGAGGAAGAAAATGGGAACAGGGCTGAGTTAAGAACCAGGAGCACTGGGCCCAAGTTAGCCCCAAAGTGGATGAGAGACTTTGTGAGGAAATAAACTGCGTAGCATTTATTACCAAAAAATAAAAATCTTCGAAACATTACCCTGTCCAAAACAAAGTGGGTTGGTTTGCACCGGCCCACACAGTTGACAAAAAAAAAAGTGCACCCAGGTTAGAGACTTTTTTTTTTTTCTTACCAAAGATAGGAACTCGAACCGGAAACCTCTTAATTAAGTATGAGAAGACTATGCCATTTGAATTATAAGTCATTGGGACTTAGCTAGTATTTAATGTGTATTTGATATTCTAGTTTATAGAAATTTCTCCTTTGACTATTTTATAAGGAAAATTGTTCGGTAGATCGGTTACCCTCTTGTCAATAAATGTGCAAGCGAAAAGGATAGTGTGATATGTGACGTACCTCTGAAGAAGAGCAAGTCTTCCCCTTATATACCTGTCAGAGGTGGGCCCGATAAGAACAGGCCCATGTTTCTAGGAACGTTGTCCCACAGCTGCTCATGAGCTGTCCTGGACGCGTGTCCGGATCGGTTGCGGGGCGTATATCCGGACCAGGTGGTGTCCGGGTCGGGCCGACCCGTAGAGGTTCTGGGCCAGGCCGTAACAAAAATACATTAAAATTAATCCCTTTTTTGTTTAATAAAATTGAGAATAATATAATTGATGAAAATTGAAGAGTGGATGTTGATGATAGCGACGGGCATGAATGAAGTTTCCTGGAAAGAGGAAACCGAGAAAAGTTGGCCCAACAAACAAAAAGACAGCTAACTTCAACGACAAAAAACAATGGCTCGTGTTTTATGTGTGTTTCTTAGTCAAAACTAGAAACGAAAAACACTCAAATTCCAATTCCAACAAAGTCACAGTATTTATCAACACTTTTGGTGAAAAAAATTAATTAAATTAATTTAAATATGATATAAAAATATAAAATATTAATTAATTATTATTTTTCTTCAATTTAAGGATCTTGTTAATCAGCTATTGAAGGATTTAAGGTTATTAATAATAGTTAAAAATATTGAACATAAACTTTTTTCAAAATTTCAACCCAAAATAAAAAATTATTTTGTACTCTTTATCCAATATTATTATCACACTACATAGCAATTTTGCATTTGATTATTTATGTTGTGGCTATTTTTGATTGACAAATGTGTATTTTACTTATTTTATTCAAAATAAAAACATGACATAAGCCCATAATCGTACATAAATTTCTAGCTTTCACATTTTTCCCAATATTCCAAGTCTAGAAACGGATATTATTATTATACCCAAGAGTCATCTTCAACCTCCATTTTTTTTTCCTTCTGCAAAACAAGTTGTGAATTCAGGCTTAGACTTTAGACTTTAAAGTTTAAATAATGTTTTCACCGTGCAGCCCCGGAGAAGAGAGGATTGGAAAGACTACCGAAAGACCTCCAATTACTTTGGAGATTTTCATAAGAAAATTTAATAGCGAACATATAACAAAATTACTCTTATACGAATGAGAATTTATTTTTGATGCGTAAAAGAATTTTATATACATATTTAACAATATAGGTGTGTTTCGTAACTTATTTAATTTGTCGTATATTGTCACATTATTGTTGAAGGATTATTATTTGTATCCCACCATTGTATTATGTTCATCACGTGGCGAAGGTAAATTAGCAGCCAATGGTTTCATAGTGCAGTTTCTGTTGAAAAGTCAAAGAGAGCAGAGTAAAACAAAGCATCATCATAAACCATGCCACATGCCCACATTATTAGTGATGCAAATTAGTTCCCTTGCCATTAATATCTTCCTTTTTCATAAGCTTTTTCTTCTTAGAGTGAATACCGCTCTCGATAATTATCTCGAAAAGATATGGAGATTTTTTAAAAAAAAATACTTAATCTAGTTTTTGATATTTTTTTTTGGATTGATTAGTCTTTGTATAAAAAAAATAACATTAATATTTTTGATACAGAAGTTTCATTGTCCTTTTGAGATAATTATTAGAGATAGGATTAAATTTTTTTTGTCAAAAACCTAGTTATCTTTCGAGGTAATTGTTAGAGACTATTTTAGGTTTTTCTCTTCTTCCTCTTATAATCTATCAGAATAGGATAGAACAAGACATTGAGAATAGGAAAGAATAAAATATCGATAGACAAAGACACAAAATTTTATGTTCTTATATTCTGTTTTGTGATAAACTAGAACAAATTATAAAAATTTAATTTATTTTTATTTTTTTTTATTAAAAAAATTTGAGATGAAAAATATAATAATAAAAAAATATAATTATAAAAAATTAATAAAAATAATAAAAAAATAAAAAATAAGTTGTATCCCTTATTAGTGTCTCTGTGTCCTTTCTGTCAGGATGGACACAAAATATACTAATTCAGTATCTCTGAATACACTGTCTTTATCCATGTCTCCTCTATTAAACATGATTTTGTGTCTTAGTATGTGCTGTCTCTATAAACAAACCCTAAACCTTAATATGTCAGTTTTCAGTTTTTTTGTTTTAACACCCTACAATTGGATCAAAATTTAAAATAAAACTTACTGTTAATGAAGTTTCCTCCCTTTTTCCTTTTTAAAAAATATACAAAAATTCGATAAAATAAAAATTATTAGAAATATACATTTTACGCATTTATTATCAGTAAAAAAATTTTAAAATTTTATTTTCTTATAAAATTCGTTTAAAAACAAAGAAAAAAATTTCAAAAGCTAATAATTTTAATTTATATTAATAATATTTTTAATTCATAGTTTAGTAGCCAACATTGTATTAATTCTTAAACAAAAATAATAAATTGTGATGCCACAATAGTATTGACGTCTTATAGCATTTATGTTAAGAAAAATAAGTCTATTCAATTTTTTTTTTTTAAAAAGGGGAAAGTAGGTCTTCAAAGTTCAACTTCCTTCATTCTAAAACCTTAAAACATGGAAGACAATTTTTCTCCACAAAATTTTACTTTGCCATTCGAAAGCTGTAACAAGCTATCTTAAAAACGATGGGCTATAGAATATAAGATCTTGTGATTTATGAAAACGGTTTTCAACATCTGTTTCTAGATTTATTTTTTAAAATTTTATTAAAAGAATTTTGTGAGATAAAAAATCAAATAAAGATTCGAATACGAATGTTATTCCATGCGCAAAGAGAGACTAGACTAGAGAAAAAACTGCAATTAGAATTCACAACATATTATATCTTACATTCTTACTGGATTGCCATGTTTAATAAAGATCAAATTTTTCTATTTTTCTTTTTTGTTTTCTCCCTTCAACTCAGCTTTTTCTTCTTCCTTTTACACCTTCCTCTTGCCTTCGAACGATATTATACGCCGAAAAAATATTGAAGAAAAAAAGACATGAATAATAATAAAAAAAGAAAAAATCAAAAGAAGTTGCCTCCTTTATATATTTATAGGAACTCATTATATGATCATGACTCATCATCACAAGCTTCATCACGACCGTTAAAATTCACAACAAACATCGCAATCACCGTTGCTGTTGCTGCAACTCCATCATACGAGAAAAGTCCTCGAAGCACACAAACCCATCCCCGTTCCTATCCACGCCCTCTATCATGCGCCTGCACTCCTCTAACGTGCACCGCTCGTCGCCGATCGCTTGGAAAACCCTAAGCAGCTCCTGTGCCGAGATCCGCCCGTCGCCGTCGCTGTCAAACACCTCGAATGCTTCCCTCAGCTCATCCTCTTCCGTCATGGGAACATCGCCAACGGAACCGACTCGACTCACCAGCTCCTCGACGCTGATGCATCCACGGCCCTCAGCGTCGACCTCACGCAGCATCGCCGCCACTTCCTCCGATCGCAGTGCCGCCAAGCTCGTCAGAACCGCCTCAAGCTCCTGGCGTGAGACGACGCCGTCGCCATCGCGGTCGATGAGGCGGAAGGCCTGTGAGAGCTCGAGGTGGAGCTCGATGGACCAGTCGCCAGAAGCATCAGGGAGGACACTAGTAGGCGTGGCGGAACCACCGGCGGCGGCGGACTTGTGAGTGGAGCCCTCGGAGGAGGATGCGGAGGATCCGAATGAGGGAGGATCGGATCTGGAGGGAGCGGAACGGTCCTTCTTGGAGGAACGGAAGAGACGCTTAGGGGAAAGCTTGAGGTTCTTGGGATTGATGTTGATGAGCTTCATTGGTGGTTGGTGTGGGAATAGAGAGAAAGTGTTTGAAGAAGAAGAAGAAGAAGAAAAGGATTGAGGGGAAGGAGGGACGAAGCAGGTTGCCTTAAATGGATCTCCATGTTTTGGACCTTCAGTCACCTTCCACGAAGTTTCCTCGGGTATCATTTTGTTTCTCACTCCCTCTTCACTATTTATATTTTCATATTATTATTACTATTTCACTATTTCTATATATTCCTTTAACTTACATATCAAATTTACATTTATAGTTTTTTATTACTAGATTAAACAAATCAATTTTCTCGTTATTATTATTTCTATTTATAGAACTTTATA
>NC_029790.2:5555500-5555781 GCF_000816755.2 Arachis ipaensis | reverse complement strand
CAAACCATGTTAATTTAGATTATTAAATTTGTAAATATTAGTAATAATTTAGAATGGGAAATAAATCAATAATAGAAGTTCCTGTGCAATTACACATAACCTGCTGATGTGGACGTCCTTATTATTGAGAGCAGGATCCTGGTTCGTAATTGTAAAATGGAGTGTGGTGCGAAAGTGGTGGGGTTGGATTTGTCTTTGAAAATTTTGGATGTGTGTGTGGAGGTTATTTAATTTAAGAGGTTGTTTGTTAATATATACTTTTAATGATATACTTTTAGAAT
>NC_029790.2:5550263-5555207 GCF_000816755.2 Arachis ipaensis | reverse complement strand
ATTTAATATGTAAAAAGTTTTTAAAATTTTTATTATTATAGTATTAAATGTAAGATAATTAAATCTTTAGTTTAATTCATAAGGTGAGTGTGAGGTTTCTAAAGAAGAGTGGGGTTTGACTTTTGACCACTTCTTCTCGTTGGTTTCCTATGGGTCGTTCCTTCAATGTTGTGGAAATTAAAACATAGATGGGGTAAAATTGGTTTTAGAGAATAGGTACGGTTATTTGTTGAATTTAATTTTGATGAGCAACGGTCGCCCCCGAGGGATGCGACGCAGACTCACGAGAGACGCCCCTTCGGGGGGACGGGTGATAACCACGCCAGGATAATGCAAGAACTACGCCATAGAATGCAGGACTTAGAGCGCCGGCTAGCAGAAAGAGAGCGCGACCAACGCTCCCCAGAACGGAGTCCCACCCGTTCCCGTTCGAGGAGCCGCTCGAGGCGCACGCTGAGCCCCCAGTACGAGTCGGAGAGCATTGGGGGGCGAGTACGCCCCAGAAGGAGAAGTCGCGACCCCATCATCTACGCCCGACACGAAAGGCGGCGCGCGTCGAACAGGGGCGACGAGGAAGCCCACCGCGAGAACAATGAGTCGAGAAGAACTGCCCGAGGAGCCGTCATAATAGGAGCGACCCCTTTCCACCGCTCTGTACTCGAGGTCCGACTACCAAAACACTTCGACAAACCGACATACATGAAATATGACGGAACGCAAGACCCCCTGGAACACTTGACGGCCTTTGAGGCCAGGATGAACCTAGAAGGGGTGGGAGATGAGGTCAGATGCCGCGCCTTCCCAGTCACCTTAGCGGGCCCAGCAATACGGTGGTTTAACAACCTCCCGCAAGGCTCGGTGACCCAATTTTCCGACATCAGCCACGCCTTCTTGGCTCAGTTCACAACCAGGATTGTCAAAGCCAAACACCCAATTAATTTGTTGGGGGTAACACAAAGACCGGTCTGACGGACTCGGTGGCAAGTTTGTGCTTGACGAACGGGCTCTCGAATGAGGACTTCAGGAAACACCTCACCACAAAGCCCGTCTGGACAATGCAAGAGATCCAGTGCGTGGCCAAAGAATACATTAATGACGAGGAAGTCAGCCGGGTTGTGGCCGCCAATAAACGGCAGCCCGCCTACAACCAATCCCGGCGCAAACGAATCCTGGTAGACACGGGGGCAGACTCAAACATCATGTTCCGAAACGTTTTCGATGCCCTGGGATTGAGAGATTCCGACCTGAAGACCCACCAGCACGGTGTGGTAGGGTTAGGAGACCACTTCATCAAGCCAGACGGAATCATCACACTCCCAACCTCTGTGGGACAAGGGCAAAGACGGAGGACAATCATGGCAGACTTTGTAATATTACGAGATTCGACGGCTTATAACATCATCCTGGGGAGAAAGACCATTAACGACCTGGGGGCAGCTATCAGTACAAAACTACTGGTGATGAAGTTCGTCACCGATGACGGATCCGTGGGATCCCTCCGGGGCGACTTGGAAACGGCGGTCGCTTGCGACCACGCCAGCCTTTCTCTCAGGAAAAAATCCAAGGAAGCGTCAGGGGTTTTCCTGGCCGACCTGGACGCCAGGGTAGACGACAAACCCAGACCAGAGCCAGAAGGAGACTTGGAAAAGTTCAGAGTCGGCGAGGAGGACGATAAATTCACATTCATAAACAAAAACCTCCCGCACGAAATAAAGGAGCCTTTGATGGAGATGATCAGGGCTAATGCCGACCTCTTCGCCTGGACACCTGCCGACATGCCAGGGATAGACCCCCAGATCATGTCGCATCACCTGGCCGTAAAGGCAGGAGCCAAACCAGTGGCCCAGAGAAGGAGGAAAATGTCGCAGGAAAGGGCGGACGAGGTAGCCAAGCAAACGGCCAGCCTCTTAGAAGCGGGATTCATCCGGGAACTGGACTACTCGACTTGGTTGTCGAATGTGGTTCTGGTTAAAAAACACAACGGGAGGTGGAGAATGTGCGTAGACTACTCTGACCTCAACAAGGCTTGTCCCAAGGACTGCTACCCCCTACCTAATATTGATGCACTCGTCGACGCAGCGGCAGGGTACAGATATCTGAGTTTCATGGACGCCTACTCAGGGTACAATCAGATACCGATGCACCGACCCGACGAGGAAAAAACGGCGTTCATAACGCCAGGGGGCATTTATTGTTACAAGGTAATGCCATTTGGTCTAAAAAATGCAGGAGCCACATACCAAAGGTTGATGAATAAGATATTCAGCGAACTCCTGGGCAAAACGGTGGAAGTCTATGTAGATGACATACTCGCAAAGACCGCCCGACCTGACGATCTCCTGAGCGACCTTAACGACGTTTTCTCGTCCCTACGACAACACGGCATGAGGCTTAATCCGCTCAAATGCGCGTTCGCCATGGAGGCCGGAAAGTTCCTGGGCTTCATGATCACTCAAAGAGGAGTGGAAGCCAATCCCGAAAAATGCCAAGCGGTCCTTCAAATGAAGAGTCCGGGTTGCATCAAAGACGTCCAGAGACTTGCTGGGAGATTGACAGCTTTGTCCCGTTTCCTCGGCGCATCGGCAGCAAGGGCCCTACCTTTCTTCAATTTAATGAGAAAGGGAATGACGTTCGAATGGACACCAGCGTGCGAAGAGGCATTCAACCACTTCAAGCAAATCTTGGCGGCACCACCAGTCCTCGGGAAACCCAGAGCCGGAGAACTGCTCTACCTCTACCTATCAGTAACCGAGGAAGCGCTTGTCTTCATGTGGACGGAGCCTCCAACCAAACGTCCGGAGGAGCAGGGGTCATCTTGGAAAGCCCAGCAGGGGTCATCTATGAGCAATCGACCAAGTTCGAGTTCCCAGTGTCGAACAACCAAGCAGAATATGAGGCTCTCCTAGGCGGACAAATGCTGGCTCGGGAAGTCGGGGCGACGAGGGTCGAAGTATGCAGCGACTCCCAAGTCGTCACCTCGCAGATAAACGGAAGCTACCAAGCCCGGGACCCCTCCTCCAAAAGTACTTGGAAAAGGTTAAGCAAATGACAAGCCAGTTCCAGGAGGTCATTATCCAGCACGTTCCAAGAGAAAAGAACACACGAGCAGACCTTTTGTCGAAGCTTGCGAGCACAAAGCCAGGATCGGGTAACCGGTCGCTCATCCAGGGGATGGTGAAGGAACCAATGGTTGCCCTCCACCTGACGGAGTCGAGCCCCTCATGGCTGGACCCCATTACCAACTTCCTGGAACTCGGCAAGTTGCCTGAAGATGAGAAAGCAGCCAAAGCTTTAAGAAGGGAGGCGGCCAGATATGCAATCATACAGGGACAACTATTTAAAAAGGGACTCAGCCAGCCCCTATTGAAGTGTTTGCACCCTGACCAAACGGACTACGTGCTTAGAGAAGTCCACGAGGGGTGTTGCGGACACCACATCGGGGGCAAAGCCCTAGCAAGGAAGCTCATCCGAGCAGGATACTACTGGCCAACAATGATGAAGGACTCAAAGGAATTCAGGGGAAGGCAAGCTGGCGGTAAATTGGGAAGGTCCCTACAGGGTAAGGGAGGTACTCGGCAAGGGCGCTTACAAACTCGAAAAACTTGACGGCAAGGAAATACCCAGAACATGGAACGCAGGTAACCTAAAGAGGTTCTACTCCTGACCCACCGGCTCACCGACCAGGGAGCCTAGCCAGATAGTTAATATTTGCCCTGTCCACATGATTAATTCATCTTGTTTACTTACTTTGTCAAATACTTGCCCAACTAACGAGTAATTTTCACTTGTTCAAATTTTTACTTGTTAAAACTTTCTTACTTCATACCTGTTTCTCATGACCAAAACCTGAAACGGCACCCCGGGATTGATCACCCCGGGAGCCAGACGGCTCATAGGCCTCAACCAATTCGACGACTACGCGACCGAATCGGTCCGAACTCCTACCAAATGCGAAAACGGCGAGACGGGCACAAGAAATAAGCCCGCCCAGAATAAACGGTAACACGATAACGGCAACACGACAAAATAACGAAACAACCAAAAATCATAGCAATCAAACGACGATAACTTATAAAGCGTCAAAATACGGAACGGACAAGTAAATTGTTCAAGGCAAACAAAACGACAAAGTATCAACAGGTTGTTCAGCAAATGCATTACAAAATATCCTAAGTTACGAGACTTCACTTCCTCGGCATATCAACAATTTTCCCGTCCTGGATAGTCTTGAAAACACCAATTGACGACGTCTCGAAATCAGGAGCAGCAATCTTCAGCTGAGCCTTCAGGGCATCTTCGGTCATCAAGATGGCATTCTTCCCTTGCACCTTGGCCACCTTAAGCTTCTTCTTAAGCTCAACGGCCTCCGCCTTAGCGGCCTTCGCCTCCGAGACAGCCTGCTCCCGCTCCTTTTCCAAGGCGATTAAGTCTGGATGAGGCGCTCCCCCTCTAACGACAACCAGAAGGGGTGACGACCTTTGACGGGACGAACCTTGAAATACTTATCCTTAAAACCATGGTAAGAGTCCTCAAAGAGGCTAAAAATCTTCCTACCCTGGGCAGCACGAAAAGAAAGAAATCATTTTCTCGCCTTCCCCTGTTTGGAAGGGTTGGTAAGGTTGAAATAAAAGAGAAAAACGTCCACCGACGCCGACAACTCCAAGTACTCGCAGACCATCTCGAAACAATGGATCGAAGCCCAGCTGTTCGGATGAAGTTGAGACGGACAGACGGATATCCAGTTCAGCAGCGCCATTTGAAACTCGGAGAACGGTATCCGAACACCAACTTGCGTGAACATGGACTTATAAAACCAGATCCAATCGGGGACGCGGGGGGAATGGAAATTGAGCTCGTAAATACGCTCATGAGGAGCAGGGACAATGGCCTCGTAGTTGGCCTCCTCGTCAGTACCCCCACACAAGTAGCCGGCTTGCCGGAACT
>NC_029790.2:5547052-5550238 GCF_000816755.2 Arachis ipaensis | reverse complement strand
ACAGAACATAACACAGATACCAGAAGAAAGAAACCAGAAGATTACCTGGAACGATGAAGGAAATCTGGACTGAAAGTTGAAGCAAGAGGGAGTTCGCACAGGAAGCTTTGGATGTTAGGGAGAGAAGGAGTTGGAAATAATAAGAGTGGGAAGTGGATAGGGAGAAAACTGTTTAAAAACCACCCCCAAAAGCGCGAAAGGAAGCAAGGGCAAAATGGTCTTTGCGCACGGGTTTTTTCAAATCATTATGAGCATTAAATACCCAGCGCGGAGAACGAAACGGCAAACAGATGCCACAACAGATCAAGAGACACGCGCGCAGGAGACGCGTCCCTCCCACGATCAGCCGACTCGACGACAACGTACGAGCATAGAGATCACGCGCCACCCATGGCCTTCACGACCATCGCTGACGCGTCGGGGGCACTGTTACGGCCTGGCCCAAACTCACGCGGGTTAACCCGACCCGAGTTCCTGCCGGCCCAATAGTACGCCCTTCATCCGACCCGGACACGCGTCCCGTACGGCTTGCACGCGGCCGTGGGACAGCGTCTTCGAGGGTATGGGCCTGACCACTGAAAGGGCCCACTACTGACATGTATATAAGGGGGAGACTGGCTCTCCCCCCAAGGTACGTCATATTCACACACCATTTCCTCTCCGCCTGCACATATTCTGACAAGAGCGTCGGAGTGTCTTTGCAGGTGGCACCCCCCTCTCTATGTGAAGTGCTCGGGACCTCGCACACCCGGGACCAGGAGACCACGACCAGACGAGCCTCATCACCATCACAAGCGTTGACCTCAGGGTCCTGACCCGAACCGTCCGGTACCCGACCTACCGAACAGATGCTGATATGTGTATTTAATTATATAATATTATATTAATAAAAAAATATTTTTTTATATTTTATTTTAAACTGATAATGTTATTTTTATTTAATTTGAGAAATTTCATTTTTAATATAAAAATATATTTATAACAAATTTTGTCAAATAAAAAATATTAATTTAAAATTGATAATATTTACTGCATTTCTTTAATTCATTATTGTATAAGTGATATATCTTTTAGCGACTTTTTACTGTTTTTTATTGCATTTTTTTTTCTTTTTAGTTTAGGAACTCAAAAAAAAAAAAAAACAATTAGAGCTGCACATAAATCGGATAATATCCGCATATCTGCGATAATTATCCACATCCGATTCAAATTTTGCGGATATTATCCGTCTATCCGATCTGCACTATGGTAAGATTGAATTGCGAATTTAGCCGTGATATCCGCGGATCCGATTCGCAAATTCGCATATCCGCACGTCTCATATAAATAGCATAGTTTAAGAAAGTAAACTCTAATGTGATATGAATTTTAGTGTGTTGTTTTATGAATTTTATGATATCTTATTTTTAATTTTTTATGTTATACTTCAACTTAGAATAATTAAACTTAAATCTTGTGTTATTATTATTTTTTTTTTGGTTATTCAAGAGAACTTTTATTTATAATATTTTAGGAGTAAATAGGTTCAATCAGCTGAAAAATGAATTTTATGGATATTTTTTGATAAAAATAGTCAAATAGAATCTTAAAATAATTTTTTTTTTAATTATGCGGATATACCCGATATCTGATCCGATCCGCAACTATGCAGATCGAATCTGACCTAAAAAAATGCAGATATCTGTACGAATCGGATAAAATTTTAGGCTATATCCGATCCGATCCAATCCGTATGTAGCCTTACCAGAAAGTGTTTCACAAAATATTTTTATTGGCACATTAAATAATAAAATTATTAGTAATTATAAAGTTAGACACCTTTATATGTAAGGGGAAGTGCAAGTAAGGATAGGAAAAGGACTAGACTTTTGCTCTATTGGATCCTATGCAGAAGTACTGACTCTTATAAAATTATTAATTATTTTAATGTAAAAAAGTAATTATTTTGATAGATAATTATTTTTTAAGAAAACATGTAAAGACATATATACATAAATTAAATAAATATGTGTTTGTTCTTAAAAAATATTATCAAAACTTTAAGAGATAGGGATGGAAGATTAGATTGAATTATTTCTTAAGAACTAAACCTGGTTTAATTGAGAGTGTAAGATTACAATAAAATTCTTCTTTGGTAAAGATAATTGCAAACTTCAAATCATATTATTAGTTAATCCACAGCAATTAAAAAAATCCTTACAATTGTCTACTATTTGTACGACGAGACTTTACTTAAATCATAAGAAATGGAATATGTTGCATTGGAGGATCTTAATATCTTGAATAGAGACCATCGTATGCTTATAGTGCAATCAAACTCACTGCATTTAGTTATAAGAACAGAACAAAATAAAACAATGAAAATAAAATATAAAAAATAGAAATGTAAAAAGTTAATATTTTTATATTTTATATAAAAAAATTAAATTGTTAGGAACTTAGGATGCTAGTTCGGTGTAAAGGTTAATAACGTGTCACTATGTTAGTGGTTGGTTACTATATAATCAAAGGTTATAAGAAGTTGTTGATTTCTTTTATTTTGCATTTTTTTTTTCACATGGAAAGTAGTTGAATATTGGTTAAATGGGATGTTCTGAAATTAAATTGGTTAATTTGTGTTGCATCAATAAATCATGATATAAGCCAATGAGTTATAGTTCAAATGGTATAGTCTCTCCATACTCATCTAAGAGGTTGCAGGTTCGAGTCTCGCTATCTTTGGTAAAAAAATAAATAAATAAATAAATCATGATATAATATTTGCATCCATGAGAACGTTAGGCAAATAAAATTGTGAGATTTAATTTTACTGAGACAAACATAATATAAATAATTCTATGTAGATTTAGAATATCTGGTGTGCACATGACGGATATAATACAGTAATGAGAGGCAGAAGAAGGTTGGTTTGGCTTGTTCATCATTTTTAATCATTGGCAGCATATTTGATATTATAAATTACTAAATCAGGGAAGTTAAAAATAAGAGAGAACATGGTGGTTTCATATGAAACCAATCATATGATTTTTGTTTTTGCATTGATTCCTGTGCACCAAACTAGCTAGTTTATATTTTTATTTTCGTTTAGGGAAAAAAATACTGAATATTATTTATCAACAAGTGATATAAAATACTTGTAAAAGTTAAAAAAAATTATTTTTTATTTTACTAATGAATACTCTTATC
>NC_029790.2:5546044-5547043 GCF_000816755.2 Arachis ipaensis | reverse complement strand
TCAAACGGACTCTAAATACTTGTAAAAAGAAATACAAATTTTAAATATATTAACACATTCAGTATATTAAAAATTAAAGTTTAAATTTTTTTGCAACTTTTTTTAACTCACAATTTTTGTAATCTAATTAATAAAAGTGTTGCTAAGGCACTTATGAATAAAAGTCAAAATATTTTAATTCAAATTATATGACAATTTAATATCAAGACTTCAGATAATATTCAAAACAACAATTATTATATGCTCTAATCTATTGAATATTTAAAACTTAAATTTTTTAGTCAGTTTATATATAGNNNNATTTATTATTTTTAGTGGTAAAATAATAGAAAATTGATTAGTAGTAGATCAAATATTATTAATCACCTAAAATTTGTAATGATAAAGACAAAACACCCACTTTTACTTCATTGACACTGCAATTTTTTGTTCTTGTTCTTGTTCTTGATGCATGGGGATCTATACTCCCTAATAATTATATTATTTGTGCAACATAGACGTAAGGGAAAGGGAACATGCTTTGATTGAATCATTTTGATTTTTGAGGTGAACAAGATGCCTGCTTCTTAGTGCACACTTTATTTTTCTGCCACTCACTCGATAACTTATTTGTTTTCGAAATAAAAAATGATGGATGTATATATAGTTTACTCTTAAATTAATTGTTATTGCTTTTCAAGATTTTCCACATACACACTTTGTGTTAGTGATTGACACGTTTAATTTGAGCTTTGTGAATTTGAAACTCGTTTAGCGATATTTTTTGTTTCCACCACTCACCCTTTCTTCTTTATTTAGACCCCGCTAATAAGTAATAACATATGAATGCATGTAAACTTTACTAAAGAAAGGGAAATATCAGAAATCTAATAGTATCTATCTATCTATCATGTATGCTACTTAGAAATTTCAAATTGATTCCCATGAAATTTTAAAATAGACATATAACCTAAGAGGTCTTTTCTTCTTTCTTTTTTTTATTTTATTTTTAAAAAATGA
>NC_029790.2:5537218-5546006 GCF_000816755.2 Arachis ipaensis | reverse complement strand
TCTTAAAAACATAAAAATTTCTATTACTATATTCTTAAAATTATAAAATATTTCTTTAAAACAAAAATAGGTAAATTCATTATTTTTCTTCTTAGAAAATTGAAGGTTTAGTCCAAAAATCTAGGTAGTGTGACACATTGAAGAAAGAAAGGGAGCAGCAAATAGCGAATTTCGTGGAAGTTTCGTGGAAGTTGGCATTGTTATTGAATGGGCACTTGCTTCTTAGTTCTTACGGCACATGTCTACGAGAAAGGATGTCGATCATTGCATCAAGTCATCAATGTAACCCCATGGTTTTTTTTGTTTTGTTTTTTTTTTTTTTTTTCAATAGTTAAGTTACTGAGTTAATGAAAGATATTTCGATTTCCATATGAGTCCCCGAATGATAAAGTTAATCAAAATAGTCCCCAAAAGATGACGGACATGACCACGTTAGTCCTCCCGTCAATTCGTCCGCTGAACTGGCTAACGTTAGGTGACGTGTTCCATTAACTGCCTGGGTGGCTGACACCTACGTGTACGCTAGGTTTATTGACAAGGTAAGTTCGTTAAAAGAAATCAAATCAGTCCCTTGGATAATGAGCCCTAATCCTAAATGCGACGACAAATACAGTAGTCCTCAATATAAGCCAAGAAAAATACGGTCCTCAATAAACAAAATGAAATATTAGTCACCAAAAAAACAAAATGAGATATTGTACAAGGAATTTTCAGTTTGTTGCAGCAAAGATGAACTTAATACTTGAGTGCTTCATCTATTTTCATGCAAGTGGTTTCAGATGGACAGCACGAACCTAGTATAGGGTCAATTGGGCAAAAAGAGTTGTAGCTTCGGTTTGAAGGGTCTAAACTTTGCACTCGAGTTCTTGTATATAGCGGACCTTTCTCTCTTTTGAATGTGCAGCAGATTGCCAATTAGCAAGTATTCTATACATACAAGATACAACAATATTCGTCAGAATACTAATTCACAGAAAGTATTAAGATATGGAAATAAAAAATGACATGAAACAAAAGAGCAGCGTCCCTTGAATCTCACTATCCCTCACTTTTGTTTCTCCCATCTCAATTTGAAATCAAAGCACAGACAAAATGGGAGGATACATGATGATCTCTGTTTTTCAGAAATAATAAATTATCTATTGTAATGTCACTAGATTGAGCATAATTCATGTTAAAAAGGAAGAGTCTTCATGACAAATGGTTTTGAACTGTGGCCTGCACAGCATTTGTATTGGTTTTGAAGGTTCTGCTACAAATTCACAATTGCAGCTGCATCAGCCATGTAACCTTAAAACTTCCAAGGTGCCTATTCAGAAACTACCTATCAATTGCTATAACAACTCATCTGATTCTGAATTCCAATGCTTTAATTACTTCCAGGGTTAACAAACCAACGCTACAATAGAGCTAGAATGCCAAAATCCATTCATGCATCAAATTAAGAAAAAACATGGCAAGAATCAAATATCATTGCCAAAATTTAGCGTTCCGACGTCAAGAATCAGAAATTTTCCAAAAGGAATTGTTTGTAAATAACATTAAGATCAACGGAAAAAGTCCACGCTTATAAATCATTGCATTACCTTAAAAAGTGCAATTATCCACCACAAACTAACGCAAGAAATTTTCATTTTCAATAGCTAACTCAACAAGATGAAATTCGTAAACTTCATGCAGCAATGTAAAAGCATAAGAAACCTAATTCCACTGTTCGAATTCCGAAATTGCAAAAACAAAAACATGTACTCAAAATCAAAATAAAAAAAATAGAAAAAAATAGCAAATTTAAATGAAAAATGAAGTGAGTATCATGTTCAGACCTCTTGGCGCGTTTTGGATCAATGGTCCATAGCTCAACGAGCTTATCAGGAGGCATTGCTTTCTTCGCCTCCATGATCTCTCCGAACACACCTATCGTAGAACCGTCGACGGAGTTACTATGCCGGTGCCTCGGCCTAGCTCCTCCGGCGCCAGCGCTACCGTTTCCACCAGGACTCTTATCTTCCTCGTTGTTGCCGCTTGTTCCGGCGCCGCTGTAACTGCTCTAATCCGATCCATTTCCTCCCTGAATCGAACCGTTTGAAGCCCCTCCTCCGCCGCTGAGCTTCTTGATGGGTTGCAACGTTTTGAATCTCTCCTGGACACCAAACGACGTCATCTCAACACCTGGAGGCCATTGATTTAAAACGGCGTCGTTTGTTACTGTGCCACGCGGGCTCTTAACGGAACACGTCACCCAACGTTAGTCAGCTCAGCAGACGAATTAACGGAAGGACTAAGGTGGTCATATCCGTCATCTTTCGTGGACGATTTTGATTAACTTTATCATTTGGGGACTCATATGGAGATCGAAGTATCTTTCAGGGACGATTTTGACTATTAACTCTTAAGTTACAACTTCAACTCAATGGAGAGAAAGTTATAAAAAATTTAAGAGTCCCACTAGGGAGACAATGAAGTATCTATACAATATGTACAATAGACTGTTTATTTAGCTCATTATAATAAAAAAGAAAATAAACCCTCATTTACTCTAATTTAAACCCCCAATTTCAAATTATCCCCCATTTATTTTTATTGACCGTCGGTAACTCTACCCCCAAAATCCCCAACTGTCGCTGCTCAACCTCCCCCACCCTCGCGTTGCCCCCCGCACCCGCAACCTGCCGCACCTCCAACGAGAATTGCATTGCCCACTAGTCTGCGCGATCATCCTCCTTCGCTGGCAACATCAGATTCACACCGTCGGCGCTGAACATCCGACCGGTGCATTGTCGCGTGAGCTACCACATCCGTCACCACCCACCCCTTCTACAGCGCCCAGCATCCGCACCCGTACTCGGTCGCTGGCAGCAACCGCGTCGCACCGTTCTGGGCTGAACATCCCAACCTTGCATCGCCTCGTGGCGTGGACCAGTCATCGGCGCCGACCCGAACAGCAGCACCCAAACCTGCTTCCCGCTGCGTTAGCCTGCGGCAACGATCCTGCCTCCTGCATCAGATAGTTCATGCAGTGACGGTTGGACGGGCCAGGCTCTCGTTGCTGTTAAGGGCCCTCATCTCCGACCGTCGTCAACCATCTAAGGTTAGTGGGTTAATTTCTTCCTTTCACGATACATCTTTCTGTTTCTTCATGTTCTAGTNAAATGTTTGATTGTACATGAAAAAAATTGAATAGATGCAATTTTAGTATGTTGGAACATATTGAGTAAGATGTTGACTGAGATGGTTGGAATTGATTTAACGATGGTGCGGGAAAGATCGCGAAATTTAGGTAATCTGGTTTAAATAGCAAAATATTTTTCCCTCGCCTAGTTGACCTTTATATGCAATGTGACGTAAACAAGTTGACCATTGTCGATCTTTAGTTGACCCTAATTGGATGGTTACTTTAGCAGGGTATCAGATGTTTGATTTTGATGGTAGTTCTTTTACTTCTTTGACTTAATTGTTTTTTGTAGTTGATTAATTTAATGTATAGTGAGATGGTTATTTGTTGCTGTAAACGTTGATTTCAGGAGATACCATGTTCTTGAGCTGTGTGAATCTAATTTATCGTGCTATTTGTTGTGGTTTTTTTATTCTAGAATATTGTCAGCTTGTTTGAATTATTTGTTGCTGTAAACATTGATTTGAAGGGATACCATGTTCTTGAGCTGTGTGAATCTAATTTACCGTGCTATTTGTTGTGTTTTTTGATTCCAGAATATTGTCAGCTTGTTTCAACGAGTTGCTTGTTTGATGGGTCTCTTCTTTTTGTAGGTAACACAATGCATATATGATGTTGATTATATTAGCCTTTTATTTAATTTGAAGCAGGGACGATTCATTAAATTTGACCCCACAATAATTTTTCACTCAACTTTTGGTACTTAATCGTCAATTTAAAAATTTTTTATTAGATATTCATTAGAATGATCAATTCTCATATTTAAACGAAATTAGTGTTCTTTTTTAAAAATCAACTCAAAAGAATATTATTTATCTTCTTTTCAAATTAGCTTTAGTTTTTGCATAGTAACTATATTAATTGAAAGGATTTTTTTAACTATGAATATCAATAAGAGTCGGCTTCTAATTGTGTTGGGAAGTGAATTTTTAAATAATTGTTTAGTAATATATATGGAAAGAGAGAAATTTTGATGGTAGTGTTAAGAGAAAAATTACTTAATTTTTTAAAAATATATAACCTAAAAGAATAGAATTTTAAATTATTTATTATTATTATTTAAATTATTATTTTTATTATCAAAATTATTATCATGTTATATAAATTTTGCCCCCACTACCAAAATTTTCTGAATCCGTCACTGGTTTGAAGAAGTTCAAGTTAGATGTTTACTATCACACATACGACTTACTTTAATTTTATCATAAACATATTACATGAAGAGATTAAGTTTCTTATATTCGGTGTTAAATTAGTTTATCTAATTATAGAACACATGTAAAATATAGTTTTATTAAAAAACAAAACTAAAAATTGATCTAGCCATTGGAACAAGTCAAATAATAGCAGGCCATGTTTTCTATAATTTGTTTAATATACGCCATTTTTTGCAGGATAGCTGCAAGTTTGTTTTGATTTTTATTTCAAGCTTTTTTTTCAGTTTTTCAAAGTTTAAAAGTCACACATTACTATAACCTTATTTTGTTTTCACCTTGATATATATTATGAGCTTTTGTTTGATGATCTTATAGAGAGGTTGATACCTAATTAGAACAAATACAACATTAGTTACATATATTGAAAATTTAAATATTTTTCTTAATTAATAAAACAAGGAGGGAAGAGACTTTTACCAAAAATAAGCGACAAAATATAAAAGTGGTATTCTGCATGTCTTTTAGCATGCATCCAACTATGACTTTGCTTCTTTCTAATTACTAGCAACATATCATGTATATAATAACAAAAAAAGACCTTATGTAGTAGAATATATGCTGTCTATGTGTGCTGTTGGTGGTGGTATTAGATTTTAATTAACCACATTAATATCAACACTCACGCTGTTATGATTTAGTCCATCAACATAACAACTATGAATAGTTACCAAAAATGTTATATATAATAATTATTGTAAAGCACAACCAGCATCACAGTGATTGAAAGGCAATAACATGAATTGCATTATTATGAGAATACATTAAACAATACATGAAAAAAGATTTCTACCAATTAGAAATCTTACCTGAACAGTTGCTAAAAGGGATCCAGTTTCCTTCACATATCTGTTATAACTTTTTGTAAAATAGCAGTAGTGCTTTGAATCAGGATAGACCACAACTACGCTCTTCTAAGAAAACAATTCATTATTAGTTGCTAAGTGGCCTTTTTTTTTTGAAATCTGCTTAAAAAAATAGAGAATGAACATCCAACTTTAAACAAGTAAATGACTAGGATAAACTACTTTAAATATATCATGATGCTCACTAAGGACAAAATCAACCAAATTGGCAGCCACAGCTATAGCAGCACCACTGGAGGAGCCGCCTGGTACTCGAGCAGGTAAAGCAGGATTGGTTGGCGTTCCATAATGTTTATTTTCACCACTAAAACTACAAATCAGATATTCATTTACTAAAAATCCAGAAGATAAAAAATAAGAAAAACTTTCATTCTAAAATTTTTCAAGTAAACTATTGAATATCATTTACTATCTACTACACCATATGGTGGACACAAGGCAAAAATATATTCAGTTATTCTTTGATCTCCTTAGCCAAATTCCTAGATAGGAAGAAATTTTTAGGTCAACATGGTCTACAATATCATGTCTTAGACATTCAGATCATTTTTTAACTTATGTAAGATCATTTTCGATGACCCGCACATTTGTTACATTTCATATTTTTTTACTCATGGCCAGGTGCCTATTTTTCTATACTCCATTTGGTTAACATCATAATTCAGCATAACTTTCTTGAGTATGTACCTAGTTAACAAAACCTAGCCCATCTCTCCCCACCAAGACATGGCTGAGGGAGTGAGGGAAATCGAAAAGAAACAAATAAATAAACAATAGAATATGAAGCCAACCCAAAAGCTAGTTCATCAACAATTAAAACATCCATTTAAAAATTAAAACCCTAGCTATCACTAACCTGTTGTAGTCAAATGAGGTTGCTGACGAAGATGTGTGTTACTGTGTCAGCGCCGTTTGCTGGAGTTGGTGGTGACAGCGGTGTTCAGGTGTCTATGACGTGTGGCTTGCTTGGTGGTGCTGCTGCTGCTGGGTCCGTGGCAACCGTGGTGGGCGGCGGTGCAACGCGAACAAGATTGGGTGTGGGAGAAAGGAAACAGGCTGGAGACGCTCGGCGACGACGTGTGTTGCTGGAGAGGGAGTGGGCATCTACAATGGGAGAATGGAGAGAATGGAGGTCAAGTCGTATTGAGAGAGGGAGGTCGTTATTTTGATTCTATAACTGACGGTAATCCTAATTTGTTTCAAATTTCAAAATAGAAATTCAAAATTAATTAATTGTCCATAATTTAATTTTAATTTCACGTTAACTCTCATTGTATATATTGTACAATACATGTATTGGCTCCTCATACTTTTCTAAAATTTAATAGTAGATGTTAGAGTATAATTATAATTCATTAAAATCAGTTAGTATCATTTATATTTATATAACATACATATCTGTGTATTATAATTATATGTTAACACAAAAAAAAAAAGAAAAATTCTACACTTGAAATTAATTTAAGCACCTTCAACCTCGAGTAAATCACCAACATAAAATAGAATACAAGTCCTTATGGCATCAAAGTGTAGATAAAATACCACACAAGAAACAAGTCCGTGAGAGTAATTAATTTCTATGAGTTGCACTACATTATTCTCATTGAATTTTATTGTGTTGTTATCCCTAAGGTAGCGTTTGTTTTGAGGTACTTAGATAGAGACTGAGAGATCGAGACTCAGTATCGTGTTTGTTGGTTTAGAGACTGGTACTAAAATTTCTGTCTCTGTCTCTAAAATTTCAGTATTTCAGTACCTCCAAAAAGTAGGGACACAGGAGATTAAAATTTTTAGAGATGGAGACTGAAACTTTAATAACATTTTATACCTAAAATACTCTCATTTCAATTAATTAATTTCAATTTTACCCTTTGTACAAATTAAATTAGAGTTTTATTCTTGTTTCAATTCTTGTCTCCCATTTTATACCAAACAGAATATTGAGATTTATTTCAATCTCTGTCTCTTAGTCTCTATCTCTCAGTCTCAGTCTTTCCGTCTCTGTTTCTCCACCAAACGCTACCTTAAAGACTCAGTCTTTGTATTAGATTCATAAATTTATTTTTTTCAAAGTTTAACATCCAATATGCATTCACTTTTTCTTTTGACCACTTCACCAAATACTAATCCTTAGATATGAATACTACTTCATCTAATAGTCCTAACTCCTCTTCAAGAATAAATTGTGTCACTAATTCCACACTAAGCACAGCTGCACCCGCATTACATCCTACACCTACAAATTCATACCAAAAAACAAGCACATTATTATTATGGTTCAAGAGATAACCACCACAGTCACATGTTTTTCATGAATATACTCTATACATAACTACCAACTCCTTTTTCCCTCATGGTGCTTCCTATAGTCTATTCCTTCACTCCTTCTATTGATCGGTCTCAACTTCTCATAAGGGGACAAATCATTCAATTTTTTTCATTCACTCCAATGGTGCTTTATTATTTTTCAAACTTCATCCTGTTAAAATTATTTATTTTAAAAGAGCTTAAGATTTTTAATTCTCCATATTGTCCACGTTATAGCAAACCATAGATTGATCCAATTTTCTCTTTCGCATTTTATTCCATCTTGATCACACCATGAAGCAAAGAAAGTTTTTAGATCCACAGTCTAACCCATTTAATTCCTTCCATATGCATTGTCTTTTTCCACATACTTACAATGGATAAAAAATTGATCTCCATCTCCCACGACTTCTTTACATAAGCCACAATTTATTTGGTCTAAATTTAAGATGTTTATCTTCACCAATCTCATTTTTATATTAAGTTGGTTATTAATATCAAATCATGCCATCATCTCCACTCCTAGAAAAATTAATCTAAGATTTTATCAAAACAATGTTTGGATTCTGACATGCCTAACTTTTCTTTTCAAACTGTATTCATTAGTAGCAATCTAATAAAAAAAATGGGATATCAGAACTGTTGTAAGTCAATTTATCTTCATCACCTGCACACAGAACATTCTATTGTAACATAAGAAATTCATTGTACTCGAGGTTGAGGTCCACCTGTATGCTGGAGGCTGGAGCAACGCGCGCTGGAGCGCGGAAAGGTGGATCAAGAGGACACGCAACCTGCTGAAGCATGAAAGACCCTCGGAATCATGGAGCACAGTACAATAACTATGCTTTCACTCCCCGCGAATTTTAAATTATCTTTCAAGAAATTTCAAATACCTTATTTCCTTCTCTCTCAGTATTTTCTTAGTGATTCCCCACGAATTTCCAATTTAATGTCTAATTGTCTTGATTCTGAAGCGCAAAAATAGACCTGTGCGCATTGCCCAAACTCAAAATTCACCCAAAAAGTTGATTTGGTGCAACACTCCAAACAGGTGTATGCCAGATTTAAATTCTTTTGTGAGAAATCTTTTTTTTGTAATATCAGATCATAAGAGAATATTAAAGATATAATTATTCATGTTGTCTCTTTTTATCGGCTTCAATTTTTGAAATAAGTAATTTCATAATAACGATAAAAAATAAAAATCTATAAATAATTATATACCC
>NC_029790.2:5536331-5537140 GCF_000816755.2 Arachis ipaensis | reverse complement strand
AAATAAAAATCTTCGGCCCGGCGGACCGGCCCGCCCCGCCCCGCCAAAACCCGCCAATTTGGCGGTGCGGGTTTGGCGGGTTTTTTTAATTTGGCGGGTTCCAAATCCTAGCCCGACCCACCTTTTTTAGCGGGTTTAGCGGATCGGCCCGACGGGCTCGACCCGTTTTGCCACCCCTACTTGTATCTTCAGTCATGTCCTGTCACCTATTTTTATTTATCTCACTAATCATATATTCTTTTTGCTAATTAGATAGAATCAATTACATTTTTATTAAGGTTTTGTTCATCATCACGTACATATAGTCATGATTTAAGTTTAATCTTTTTTAATTAAACTTTTAAATGTATAAAAGATGGATAACTCATCTTGGAAGATATAATTAGTAGATTTATTTGTCCATGTATAAACAAGATGCAGTATAAGACACAGACAAATTGTACAATGTACATTGCTTTATGGTGTTGTAAAAGTTGTTGTATTATTTGTTATACATCACAGAAGTACAATAATGATAGAATAGTAGACAATATGTTATATAAAATGAAACAATAATAAATATATTCTAACTTTTTTTTTTACCAAAGATAAGAGATTCGAATTCGCAACCTCTTAATTGAGTATGGAAAAATTATGCCATTTGAGCTATAACTCATTGGCAATAGATTCTAACTTTTTAATTTAATGATAAATAAATTTTTAACTAATTGAAAATATAAAAATTTCTCTCACTTTTTATGACGAAAGACATCTAAATTCTTTTAAATAATCTATTTATTCTTATAAAGTGACGAATATTTTTATATTTT
>NC_029790.2:5525665-5536301 GCF_000816755.2 Arachis ipaensis | reverse complement strand
AAATGAAGTTAACGAGGGTGATAGAACTTCTCTTATACCACTGATTGACGATGATGTCGTTCACATACAACTTAATTAGTTTGTTTAATTAAGTGTAAAAAATTTTGGCCAGCAATTTTTTAAGTTCTGTATGATATGTAAGTTTTTTTTTTTCTTTTTATTCATTGGTAAGATTGCTTTATTAGCGATAGAGTAAACTACCATTTGTACCCACGAAAGTTGAAAACGCTGACATATCTACCCATAGAAAAAAGAAATTACCATTTGTACCCATAAAACATGAGTTTCGCACCAAACACTAAAAAATTATCTAAAAACCCCAAAATACCCTTATCATTACCACTGCTACCATCATCCCCCATCTCTCTCTTTGGTTACATGAACACTCTCTGATCTAACCTCCATTTCTCTGCCACAAACCACTTCATTGTCACTCCTTCATCACCATAACCTTCATCTTTGGAGGAATCAAAATCAACCCAGAGAAGAATTTGAAATGGATGACGATGGGTGAGAGTCAAAATTGGATCTTGGTTTCAGCTGAATCTGAAGCTGTTTGAGAGAACAAAACATTGAAAAGGGTGTCATGGAGAAAGCTAATAGAAATAGGACAAACAAGAACACAGATCCAAGGTGAGAAGAGAGTGAGGAGAGAGGATCAAATCTGAACAATCAAACACAGAAGTCTCATGTATTAATTTGGATTCACTTTTTCTGGGGGAAAAGAAAAATGGTGAAAGAGACAGAAAGAGAGAGAGAGAGAGCTCACCGCGATTTTGGTTCGCAAAGGGGACCGCGGTGGCGGCGGCTGGCGCAGTGGCCCATCAGGGGCACTGGTTCGGTGATGAGGAAAAGGTAGCCCCGGTAGGTGAGGGTGGTCGGCGGTGAAAAGAGGAGGAGGGGGCACTGCGGCTCTAGGGTTGCTAGCGACGGCGAAACAGGGGCGGAGTGGGAGCGAAGGTCCTCTGGTCGGCAGACCGAGACGGCTCTGATTTGAGGCCGATGGTGATGGTGGCGAGGAGAAGCTGGCGCGGTGCTCTTGGGCTGGCGGAGGTCCGCGACGTTGCTAGCGGAGAAGGGTGAACGATGATGAGGATGGTGAGACGGTAGTTTGTGGTTGATGCTGGGATTGAGTGGCTGTGAACATTGAGAGAGAGAGAGAGAGAGGAGGGAGGTGGCTATGAACATTGAGAGAGAGAGAGGAGGGAGGAAGGAGATGATAGTGTGGAGAGGATGGTAATTTAGGGATTTTAGATAATTTTTTAGGGTTTGGATAATTTTGCCTGTAAAAATAATTTTTTATGGGCACACATGGTAATTTCTTTTTTCTATGGGTAGATATGTCAGCGTTTTCAACTTTCGTGGGTACAAATGGTAGTTTACTCTTAGCGATATTATAAAGAGAATAAGTATTACAAGCTAAGAGTGTAACCGTGTAAGAGTGTCTCGAAAGATTACAACCAAATTAATAGCGATGGAAATTTTCCGAGTTGATAAACAACTCTAAAAAAAGAAGTTAAAGCTAAAAGAATTAGATAAATATACATTATTGTTAATAATTAAGAATGTAAAATATTTTAATACGTTTTATTAGATTTTCATCTAATAATTTTTAATTATAAATTTTACATGAAGGCAATTATACACAAAGTTTTACCTATTATAATGGGTTAATAATATTTAATAGTTAAATTAGTTCTTCAAAAATAAGACATTTTTTAAATTCATCTCTAAAAATTTTTTTCAATCAAGTTGATCTATTAAAAATTAAAAATTAATCTTATTTGTCATTCAATAACTCAATTAACAATTTCTGTCGATGATTGATATTGTAAAACGTTAATTGACAACATACATGACACTTGATATATATGTTTCATTGAACTTTGACTAAATATATTTATGAAAATCTATTAATTTAGTTTTTGTTTTCAATTACATAAATTATATTCCCAATATAATCTAACAATTAAATTTGTTCCTGCGTGGATATGGATGCTCCGAGATATAGCTCGTCCTACTAGAATTCAGACCGGCTTCCCTTGGGCAGAAGGGTGGAACGTCGTCTACTTACTGGCGAGGCGGTGTTGGGCACCTGCAAAGGGACTCCAACGCTCAAGTGAGTAAGAGTGTAAAGTAATTCAGAGTGAAAACTGAATGTATTGCATACCTCTAGACTAGTAGATTACTAGTATATATATTGAGCTGTTGTCGTTTGGTTTGTTACTCGTATCAGGTTTATTGGTATCTTTGTTGCTGGTTTGACGGAGTCTATCCGAATTTGTTGGGATAGTGATGGTTTGAATGGAGAGGTTGTTGGAGAAGGTATCTCTGCCAGTTATACCAAGTTCCGAGATATGTGTGGTTGTGGGCCAGGGTTTGAGTAACGGATCATAGCCCTGAAGTAAGCTGCGCGATGCTCTTGACTTGGTCAATTCGTTGCAAGAGAGGTTGACGACTTATGAGAATGCTGAAAAGGAATTAAAAGAGAAAAATGTGTCCCTTGAAGCTAAACTGGTGGTGCTTGGTGTAGAAAAGAAACAGGCTGAGACTGAGAAGGAAGATCACGGTTTGGAGATGTTTTCGGCTCGGTTTGAAAGGGCTGTTGATCAAGCGAGGCTTCTGGCGCCTGCTGCTGACTTGTCAAAGATGGATCCTTGTAAAGTTGTTGTTGGTGATGAGTTGGTTGAGGACGAGGGTGGTGTTGAGGGTGAGGGTGAAAACCCTGATGTTTAAATTGTAATGAATTTGTTTGTATATGTGGGTTTGGAACTTGTTTGACTTATAGCCGTTTGGCTTTTTTATTTTGAACTGCTGGCTTTTAGCCAAACATATTTGGTAATATTAGGATTTGGTTTCATATTCCTATTGCATGTTTGATTTGTTTGAAGGATATGTTTGTATGTGTCGGATCTTTAGTATTGTTTGTTTGTGATAGTCGGATGAGTAGAATATGAAGTAGGATACAAATGATTGTTTAGTGTTTGTATATAATGAAAAAATGCGGGGTGCTGTGCGTTATTAAAACCTCTCCAGCAAAACCCTCCTTAGGGATAAAATCTGGTAGTAGGAAAAAGAGTACATCACCTTGCCCGACTTATAGACTAACTGAAATATAGTTTTAAAGAAGATGTATTCCAAGTATTTGGTAGGATAGTTCCATCAAGCTTTTGTATTTTGTATGCTCCTTTGCCGATAACTCTTTGGATTCGGAATAGTCCTTCCCAGTTGGCGCTTAGTTTGCCATGTCCTTGTATTTTTCGTATATCTTCAACCCTTCAGAGAACGAGGTCTCCCTCTGAAAATGTCCTTGGTCTGAGCCTCTTGTTGTATTTCCAAGCTATAGCTCGTTTAGCGGCTAGTTGATGCAGTGCTGATTTGTCTCGGTTTTCTTCGACGAGGTCAAGCTCGGTTCTTCTGTTTTCGATGTTGTCGCTTTCGCTGACGTTTGTAGTTCTGGTGTTTTGTAGGGATACCTCAATGGGTATCATGGCATCACATCCGTAGACCAACCTAAAGGGGGTTTCCCTTGTTGATGATTGTTCAGTTGTGTTATACCTCCATAGTACTTCAGGGATAAGCTCGGCTCATTCTCCTTTTGAGTCTTCGAGCTTCTTTTTAAGGCCCAGCAAAATGATCTTATTGGCAGTTTCGGCTAAACCGTTAGTTTGTGGATGTTCGACAGAAGAGAATTGTTGAACTATTTTAAAATTTTGTAAGAAATTTGTGAACTTTTGATCTATAAATTGTCTACCGTTATCAGTAATAATGAATTGAGGAATACTGAATCAGCATAGGATGTTTTTCCATATAAAAAAAATCATTTTTTTGGAAGTGATTTTTGCCAATGGTATTGCCTCTATCCATTTTGTAAAGTAATCAATGGCGACAATTAAAAATTTAACCTGGCCTGGGACGGGAGGAAAAGGCCCGAGGATGTCTAGCCCTCATTTGTTGAAAGGCCAGCATATCTCGAATCGGTGTAACTGCTCGGTCGGGTTGTGGATGATTGGTGCATGACGTTGGCAATGATTGCAATGCTTAACTTTGTTCATGTAGTCTTGTTGTAACGTCGGCCAGTAGTAACCTGCTCGGAGGATTTTGGCAGCTAGGCTTCGGCCGCCTATGTGTGTGCCATAGACGCCTTCATGAACTTCATCTATTGCCAGCTTGGCTTCTGTCGTGTTTAGACATCTTAGGAGAGGTCTTGTAAATCCTCTTTTGTATAGTTCGGTTACGATTATTGTGTAGAAACTTGCTCTTCTTTTGAACTTTTGTGGATTTTGGATGTTGTTGGAGATGTTACCTGTTTGTAAGTAAGTTATAAAGGGTGATCTCCAGTCATCTTCCTGCGAAATACTCGAAATTGTTGTCAGCATAACACTAGGTTCTTCGAGTGTTAGTTGAGATAATATAGGTCGTAGTTTGACTTCTTGTTGTTACTAATTTTGAAAAGATATCTGCTCTATCATTTTGTTCCTGAGGTATGTGGGATATATTGAATCTTTAAAAATTACAGACGAGGTTATTGATGATGGTATTGTATTTTTCTAATAATGGGTCTTTTACCTGGAAGTTACCTGTTACCTGCTGTACCACAAGGAGAGAGTCGCATTTGACGTTTAACTGTGTTATGCCCATTGTGTGAGCCAATCGTAGTCCTGTTATTAGAGCTTCATACTCTACTTGGTTATTGCTTGCGTGGAAAGTAAATTGCAGGGATTGTTCTAGTGCTATTCCTTGTTCATCCTCGAGTAGTATTCCTGCTCCGAAACCCTTACTGTTTGAGGCTCCGTCGACATATAGTATCCATATGTTATCTTTAGGATCTTTTTATTCTAAAGTGAGTTCTGTAATGAAGTTGGCCAGTGCTTGTGATTTGATAGCTCCTCTGGACTGGTATTGGATGTCATATTCTGACAACTCGATCGACCATTTGATTAATCTTCTTGCTAGTTCAGGCTTCGTCAGTATTTGTCTTAAGGGTTGCTCGGTTCTAACCACAATGGTATGGCTTTGGAAGTAGTGTTGCAGGCGTCTGGCTGTTGTTACAAGAGCCAGAACCAGTTTTTCTAGCTTCGGGTATCGGACCTCGGCGTTCTGAAGGAATTTGCTTACGAAGTATACTGGGTGTTGTTGCTTCCCTGTTTCTGTTACCAAGACAGAACTGATGGCATGGTTAGTAATAGATAAATAGAGATAAAGTGGTTTACCAGCCTCTGGGGTTTGGAGGATTGGAGGTGCTGAAATTATGGCTTTGAGCTCGGTGAAAGCTGTTTCGCATTCTTCAGTCCAATGGAACTGTTCTTGTTTCCTTAGGCTATTGAAGAAATGGTGTGATCGGTGGGCTATACGGGGCAGAAAGCTGGCCAACGCTGCAAGTCGGCCAGTCACTTGTTGGACTTCCGTGACTGTCTTTGGGCTTCTCATGTTAAGGATTGCCTAGCATTTTTCGGGATTTGCTTCAATACCTCGGCAAGTTAGCATGCAGCCGAGGAATTTTCCACTCTGCACTCCGAAGGCGCATTTTTCTGGGTTGAGTTTCATGTTGTATTTTCGAAGTTGTTGGAATATCTCTGTTAGATCGTTGACGTGGTTTGCCGTATGTGTTGATTTTGCCACCATGTCGTCGACATAGACTTCTATGTTCCGGCCAATTTGATTTATGAAAATTCTGTCCATGAGTCTTTGGTAAGTATCACCTGCATTTTTGAGTCCAAATGGCATAACCTTATAGCAAAAATTTCCATTGTCAGTAATAAAAGCAGTTTTATCTTGGTCAGCCTCATGCATTAGGATTTGGTTCTAGCCAGAATAGGCATCCATGAAACTTAAACATTGAAAACCAGAGGAACTATCAACAAGTTTATCAATGCATGAGAGGGGTAATGCATCCTTTGGACATGCCTTGTTGAGGTCTGTATAATCCACACACATCCTCCACTTACCGTTGTTCTTTTTTACCATTACCACGTTGGCTAACCAAGTGGAGTATCTGAGCTCTTTGATGAAGTCAACGTTGAGTAGTTTTTGGGTTTCTTCCAGGGAGGCTGCCCTCTTGTCTGTGCCGAGGTGTCTTTTTTTCTGAGCTATAGGTCAGACTGATAGGTTGATGGCTAACTTATGACAGATGACGTTGGGATCCATCCCTGGCATGTCTACTGGGGTCCATGCGAATAGGTCGACGTTTTGTCTTAATAGCTCGGTTAATTGATCTTGTTCATCATTTTTTAGTGTGCTGCCGAGGTATGTATATTTTCCTTCCTCGGTTGTTAACTGAATCTTAGTAAGGTCGTCTGTTGGCATCGGTCATCCTTGATAGTTGGTTCTGGGATCCAGGTCGGCCAGGGGAGGTAATCGATCTGAGTTATATACTGCTTGGACATACTGTTGGTCGGGTTGCCTTGATTGTTCATTTTTTTAGGCTGGCATTATAGCACTGCCTGGCCTCCTTCTGATCTCCGTGGATAGTTACAACTTTATTATCCTGCAAGAGAAACTTGACACACAAATGCATAGTAGAAACAATAGCATTGAATGCATTTAACGAAGGTCTACCTAGAATGATATTATAGGGACTTTTGCAATCCACGACGAGATATTGTATTTCTAAGGTTTTGCTGTTAGGATATTCTCCGAAAGTAGTTTGTAACCAGATGTAACCTCGGATGGACACTCGCTCACCTGGGAAACCTACCAGTTCTCTGGATGAGGGTTGGAGGATCTTGTCGATGAGTTTCATTTTTTGGAATGCTGAATAGAACAGCACGTCCGCGCTGCTCCCTGGATCCATCAGGATCTTCTTTACTAGTGGTTCACCGACCTGTGCTGTAATGACGACTGGGTCGTCCAAGTTTCGATCGGTCGCCTTATAGTCTTTAGGGACGAATGAAATTTTCGGTTTGTCCTTGTTGATGGGTTGGGATGAAGTTGACTTTGTCATAGACATCATAGCTCGGTATGATCTCTTTCTTGCCGAGTTTGTGCATCCGCCACCTGCAAAACCACCAGAAATGCTATTTATTATTCTGCGAGGTGGATTGATATCATTGTCTACCTTTTTCCCTTTATCTCGAGAATTGTCAGTTGTTTTGGATTGCTGGCGGAGGTCTTCTGTGTTTCGCTTTCACCCGCGGCTGTCGATGTACTTGTCCAATAGTCCTTGGCGGGGAAGCTTCTCAAGGACATCTTTTGCTATTACGCAGTCATCTGTGGTGTGGCCATACTTCTGGTGGAAAGCGCAGTACTTGGATTTGTCTACATGTCGCTGGTCCTGATATGTACCGGCCCTGTTTTGGGTTTGATGAGTTTTGAGTGCAGTATGTCTTTTATAATGTCCTCCCTCTTTGCATTAAGGGGGGTGTAGCTGTTGAACTTGGGTGTTAGTCTGAACAATCTTTGGTCTGTTCTGCTGCTTGAGTGCCTGTTTTGTCTTTCCTCTTCTCTGTTTGAGGTGGGTTTTTCCGCTCTTCGCAGTGCTCAAAATTCTTCGATTTCGATTTAAGTTGTTGCTTTTTCTCGGAACTCGGCCAGGATCTTCAGTTTTGCTATGACTATAGACTCTTGGAATTTTCCTAGGTGGAGACCGCTCTTTAGGGCGTGGAGATGGACTTCGGGGTTTAGGTTGGGTATCTCATTGGTTGCTTCAGCGAACCTGGTGATGTAGTCTTTCAGGCTTTCATTCGGCCCTTGTTTAATGGTGCTCAGGTAATCAGAATTGTGGACATATATTTTGGATGCGACAAAGTGATTGACGAACTGGTCGGCCAGCTCATCAAAGTTTGAGATGGAACCTTCAGGGAGGTTGGAGAACCAAATTAAGGCAGCTCCATCCAGAAAGGTTGGGAAAGTGCGGCATAGGATCGGGTCGGATTCTTTGTTCATAAACATCATGGCATGAAATTTGGTGACCTGGACATTTGGGTCTCTTATTCCTTGGTAGGGTTTTAGAGTTGAAGGCAAGGTGAAGTTTTTGGGCATTTCAAAGCTCATAACTTCCTTTGTGAAGGGGTTTGTCCTTTTGGTGGTTGTCTTTGGGGGATTAGGTATAGTTTGTTTGGTCTCTGATGTATGCTCATCGTTGTTGTCCTTGTTTTCTGTATTTTTGTGTTCTCCCCCTTTGCTGTGGTCGTGATGCCTCTGGCGTAAGAGTTCAGCCATTCTTTGATTCTCGGCCCTGAGGGCCTCATTAATTGCCAGGAGCTCGGCCTGGTTAGTATTCGAAGGAGTATGGCTGTGCTCGTCCGCCATGTGCTGTGTCCTGCAAAGAAAAATAAAAAATGCGCAGAATGAAGAGTTGTGGGGTTAGAGATATCTTTGCCCCACGGTGGGCGCCAAATGTTCCTGTATGGATCTGGATGCTCCGAGGTATAGCTCGTCCTACTAGAACTCAGACCAGCTTCCCTTGGGCAGAAGGGTGGAACGTCGTCTGCTTACTGGGGAGGCGGCGTTGGGCACTTGCAAAGGGACTCCAACGCTCAAGTGAGCAAGAGTGTAAAGTAATTTAGAGTGAAAACTGAATGTATTGCGTACCTCTAGACTAGTAGCTTACTAGTATATATATTGAGCTGTTGTCATTTGGTTTGTTACTCGTATCAGGTTTATTGGTATCTCTGTTGCTGGTTTGACGGAGTCTATCCGAGTTTGTTGGGATAGTGATGGTTTGAATGGAGAGGTTGTTGGAGAAGGTATCTTTGCCAGTTATACCAGGTTCTGAGATATGTGCGGTTGTGGGCTAGGATTTGAGTAACGGATCAAAATTCAAAGATTTTCATAAACATATTTGATCAACATCAAATTGGATATGTTAGGTATTATATATGCTATCAATTAACATTTTACATCATTAATTGTTGACAAAAATTATTAATAAAGTAACTGAAAGACAAATATGATTAATTTGTAATTTTTAAATGATCAATTTAATTAATAAATTTTTTTAAAGACAAATTTAAAAAATATCTTATCTTTCAGAGACTAATTTAACTATTATCTGGTATTATAAGTCATGAAGCTTAACCATAAGCAGCTTATCCCAAGAGTCATAAAACGTTAGTTTGCTAAGACGTTTAGGGCTAGAAAGCTACTAGGATTCCATGTATAAAGATCTAAAATGACATGTGATGAATGTAATAGGTCCACTTGTTCCTTCTTTTATTTGCTTTCATATGTCCTTTTCAGTTTTCACACTTTTCTCTTCTTCATTATTCATAATAGTCCTGCTCCATTATTGTAACTTATTGTAACGTACTACTCCTTGCATTTCACGTTCACACAATACATCCATATCCATATTGTTATATTAATAATGTTAAATTAACACCTCAACCAGATAACCATTGTACAAAATCACAAAAACCTGGTGTTGTCTTTACATGGATTTATTGTAGTTATATTAGTTTTTAGTGTAACTATAACTTGATTATTTATTACAAAAATATCATTTAAAATTAACTACTAAAATCAATTACTAATATATTTGTATATAAATGGTGGTAAAAGTATACTTTTACAATTATTACGACAACTCAAAATCATGCGAGTAATATTAAGGTACAAAAGCCTAGCTACTATAAATAAACTAGCTAGAAGTATAATATACTACAATTTTGCTAGAAAAAAAAATATTTAATTAACAATAATCATATAACAATATAATAAATGAAAAAAAAAGTTAAAATTTATTTTGACTAATTATTGATTGAAAAATACGATTTTAAGAATTGCATGGTATTGGTTAGTTCAATTAGATTAACCAAAAATTAATTATTTTATCAGTCAAATTTAGATAAAAATTTCGATTACCAAAATCATTTAAAAAAAACTAGTGAATTAGTTAAATAGTCAAATTTGTTGAGAAAATTATTACTTAAAGATTTTATTTTTAAATTTAACCNNNGACTAACATGGTTCGATATTAACTATATCCATGTCAAAAAATAATAATATTACTGTCAATGAGGCACATGTAATTCTGATATATATCTCAAAGAGTTAAAAAAATAAAAAAGATTTTGGAGCCGAGTACAAGTCATCACTTTGGTGAAACATTTTTGTGCAATTTGGAATTAAAAAAGGGGCAGGGATTAATGAAAACAAAAAGGGTGCTACTCAAATGAAGATGCAAAAAACATCTTTTTATGAAGATGCTTTGTATAAAAGTGTGATTTATTGATTTGGCCATACTTTAAATAAAAACAACACTTTTATAACATATCAAAATCTAACCCTACAATCCATCATCTAAGGGTCAAAAAGAAAAATCATCACATGAAGACAATTATAATATCTTCATGGGAGTACCCACCAAACAAAAAAGGGTAACACAAATGTCCACAAATTCGGCAACTTGGATTAAGAAGCAATCGCCGACTCAAAACACAGCACGCGGAAATGCTTAGGCACACGGCAAAATCCTCATTGCACACAAACTTTAATTAATTGAACCATTGAGTTTTCAATCCACGGATTCTTCGGATTTTTTATTTTAATAAATAAAATAAATATAATATTTATCGAAATAAATATTTTTATGAAAATTTATCGATTTAAATTTTTTTTTCATATCTCATTTACACTGTAAATAAGATGTACAAATAAGATATGACAAGTCAAATTAATACGTATAAACGAAATA
>NC_029790.2:5524371-5525622 GCF_000816755.2 Arachis ipaensis | reverse complement strand
ATCAATAAAGAAACTCCCACAAAACAATATATTAAATAGGATATATAGTGGTTTATGCACTTATCCATAATTTTTATAAGAGGGCACACTCATTCCACACGCACATAAATTGAAGTTATTGTATTTGTAGGACCCTTCACCCTCGGCCTTCAGTTTTGAGCACTTCAAAGTCCAAACCTAAGTGGGCACTGCCCATGTTAGCTTTTCATCAACGCTTGGACCACCATCTATTTTTTCTAGTTTCAGTTCAAGAGGAGTGTATGTGGTTGTGTATTTCAAATTGCGGCTCACTACAAGAAATTATTAAAATAAAAATTGGTTGTTAATAGTGATTGATTTAACAATTAATATAGAATTTATAAAATTAAAAAAATATTAGTTGCTAAATTACATTCAGCGGTCGATTTTAGCGACCAACAAAATCGGTCACTAATAATAGTCGAATTAGCGATCGATAAATTTTTTATACAACTAGAATAAAGTTGGTTGGTAAATCGGTCGCTATTTTTTAATTTAACGACCGAATTAGCAACCAAAACAAGAGAAGTAACGTTTTTGGAATTCTTAGTCACAAAATCGGTAGCTATTTGTAATTTAGCGACCGATTTTACAACGGATAGAGAAAGGGTGAAAAATTATTTGGTTGCTAATTTAGCCACTAAGACAGTGGTCGCTAAATTGGTCGCTAATAGCAACCGAATTAGCGACTGATGGTTACTTTTTTATACAACCAGAATAAAGTTGGTCGTTAAAATCGGTGGCTATTTTTTAATTTAGCGACCGAATTAGCAACCAAAATAAAGAAGTAACGCCTTTGGGACTCTTGGTCACAAAATCAGTCACTATTTTTTAATTTAGTGACTAATTTTGCAACCAATAAAGATATATAATGAAAAATTAGTTAGTCGCTAATTCGGTCGTTATAAACTCATCGGTCACTAAATCGGTCGCTAATTTAAATAAAATAATATAGTTATTGAATTACCCTCACTAATCCTAACTCACCCACACCATTCTCATCTTCTCACTTCAGTTACGGAGTTATTCGCCTGAAGCAGCACCGTCTTCTTCGTCTTCTTAGTTACCCACACCATTGTCATCTTCTTCGTTGCAGGGCCGTCTTCATCATCTTCTGATTGCAGCGCCGTCTCCTGAGGCCTCGTCACTGTCGTCTTCTGAGGTTTCGGTGTCGTCGCTAAATCGGTCGCTATTCTGATAATTTCTTATAGTAACTTTTTTGTCTGATTTTTA
>NC_029790.2:5523896-5524260 GCF_000816755.2 Arachis ipaensis | reverse complement strand
ATAAATATCTTTTAAAATATTGTAGTCATCAGTTAGATATAGACATTAGAGGATTGAAAAATCAATTTTTCTAATTTGGTAATGAAATCATAGTATGAATAAATAAAGTTGAATGAATTTATTTTTTGTTATATCAAAAAATTAGATAAAAATAGAATAATTTTTATTGTATTTAATTTCAGTCTATGTATTTTATTTTTTATTTATTTTTTGCATTTAATTTCAATCTTTATCCTGTTATTTATCCTTAGTTTTTGTATTTTTCCATCTATTTAATTTATACTTATGTATGGAGACTATTAAAGTGTTAAAATAAGTCTCTCTAATTTCTCACTCACGTACTTAGTTAAGATCATTAACTATC
>NC_029790.2:5523141-5523700 GCF_000816755.2 Arachis ipaensis | reverse complement strand
TTTTATAAAGTTTACAATTTATTTAAAAAAAATGAATCAATTTAATATATAACAAAGAATAAGAAAATATAACATTTATTTTAAAATAATTAGCTCCATTTTGAGCATGCATACAGCGTGTGTTTGTTTCCATCCATTCCTTTATGCTATTTTGCTCATGCCTACAAATCTTTTTTAAAAAAAATTATTTTATATATAATGCCATGATTATAGTCTATAGCATCCATAATAACACTGTTTTGCATATGAACAAGTTGCATTTTATTTAGACTTGTGACGTAATTAAATTAAATTTGGGGCATTATGATGAGTTTGGAATAGAGACAAAAATTGAGATATTGAAACTAGGAGATAAAGACTGAGAGATAGAAATAGAAATTAAGAGGTAGAAATTAAATTAAATTATTGTATTGTGTTTGGTATAAAATATACTTGACTAAGTTATGTTTTAGTATTATGTTTAATTTAAGATAAATATAGAGATTGAATGATAAATTTAGAATTTAAAAAGTTAAATAAAGATATTTTTAAAAAAATATCATTAAAAATTTATTCTCTC